>NC_051039.1:20678646-20906146 GCF_904848185.1 Acanthopagrus latus | reverse complement strand
CTCGGCCATGGAAACCCATTCCATTCCATGACTGACTCTGCAGGAAGTTGCCGACCTCTGTGCACTATGGGCCTCAGCATCCACTGACCCCACTCCGTCTTTTTACGTACCTACCACTTTGTGGCTGAGTTGCTGTCGTTCCCAATCAGTTCACTTGTTATAATACCACTGACAGCTGACTGTGGGATATTTAGGAGCGAGGAATTTTCACGACTGTGCTTGTTGCACAGGTGGCATCCTGTCACAGTACCATACTGGAATTAACTGAGCCCCACTGAGCGACCCATTCTTTCACAAATGTTTGTTGAAACAGTCTGCATCCTAGGTGCTTCCTTTTTTACACATGTTGACATGGAAGTGATTCACCTGATTTCAATTATTTGGATGGGTGAGTGAATACTTTTGGCAATATAATGTATGTTGGATTGGGTTTAAGTGTGTTGCTCCATGCATCTCCCATAGACTTCAATACAGCTCACACCACAGTCTGGCACCAAAGCAAGATGTGGTGACATAATAACCCCTCGTTTTCAGGCTCTTTGACATTAGTGAAGTGTAATAATGTTGGTATAGGCGTGTAGGAATTCAAGACAGAGCGTACCGTGGAGAACATTTCTACAGTAGCTGTAATGCTGGCCAGTGTGACGTCAGTTCAGTAGATGGGAAAACATTCCAAACCCACTCCAAATCTTTGATGGGTCAAGAATGAATCGTAGCATTGTACTGTTAAATGGAAGGGTCCATCTTGAGTGATTTTTGTTTGGCATTTTTTGAAGTTAGTCCTCCACTCAAAAATCTGTTTTTCTTCTACCAACTTCACTTGGATGTTTGACCTTCGCTATGCAGAATGAGGTATGTGAAGAGTTTGTTGACACATTGTTCTGCTGAAGGACGGTCGTTTCTCTGTGCTCATGTTAAATCTGAGGTGGGCATGTGCGAGCATGATTTCCACAAAACTAGTTTGGAAAGCCATTTTTCTGGTTGAATATGAAGCACACATAAGTGGCGTGAGGATGGTTGAAGCCTCAGTGAGAAGGGATTTTTCTTTTTGTTGAAGGTGAAACATTGACGATGATCAAAAATATATTAATTGATGAGTAAATAATAAGACATGAAAAAAAAAAAAAAACTATTTACGGTTTTCAGCTGAGGTGCAGAGGATGAATTCAGGTGTCTCACAGCCTGAGCAAAGAAACAAACAATATTTGCTTATTCAGATATTCTGGAGGAGAAGATGCGCTTATTAAAAGTTGTGAACTCATTAATTGAACTTAGAGCAAACAACACAGTTGTTATTCAATGCAAAGAAATTCCAAAGACCTCAAAAAAGTCTAAAGAGGATCTTTAATAAACTGAAACAGGTGAAAGGTTGAGTGAAACCTATTTCATTTATTGATTTTTATCACAATGTTTTATGCTCTTGCACAGCTGATAGAAGCAGCAACTGCAAACAACAGCAGCTCTGCTCAGCTGCTCTTCAGCTCTTCTATGTTTAGGACAGAGATATTCCAAGAGGAAGAGTCACAGCTGTAAGAGTACAGTGATCAAAGAGTGTAGTCATCTGGAGAATCTATCATTTCTGCATTTGGCATGCTTTTTCTGTAGGTGATTTACATGGTACATTCATTTTTCTTTTTTTTTATTGCCCTAACAAACTTTGCAGTCCGCTCTGCTACAATAAACAGTACAGCAGAAAGCTCGACTTTGTGTTTGTGCATCCTGATGAAGACATTAAGTCGCAGACAGTCACATTTGTTCAAGATGTGAAAGAGTTCTATTATTTTCTGCCCGCTGGTGGTTTTGCTGAGGTAGAATTGCTTTGAATCTATTTTCAGTGAAAGCACAATTCACTGGGTACAGTTTGACCAGTTCACCTTTGTCCAGCTGCAGCAACAGCAGTGCTTCTTTATCTGACTGCCTCCTAAGGTAATGAGTGACAAGAGCTTTTGTTACTGTGTGTGGTGCTCTGAGCCCATTATTTTCTGCCCTCATTTCCACTCACAAAACAGCCCAGATGCCTGACGCAGATGTCAGGTTGTTTTACCCTCCACGGCCATTGGGTGGCAACACAAACCCAGAAATCACGCTCCACCACCCAACCTCCCCCTGTCCTCTCTTCTCCCTCTCTGCCTGTCACTAACTTATGATTAATTTTTATTTTAGCAATACCCAATACACTGCATTGGCCTGTTTAGAATAACAAGTTTTTATCATTGCAGCATCTGCATCACACCAGAATGCACATTATTAAAATCGAACAGACACTAAATTCAGCAACGGAAATAAAATATGTCAGGGACGACCACGGTTCATATGACAGAAAGAATCTAACTTAAAACTACACATTTACAAATTGTTGGGATTCTTAAACATATTTATCATCAGTTTTATTTATGATAAGACAAAACATGTACTTGACTTTTGTGGCATCAGAAACAACATCTCCAGAGATTCAGATTGAAGAATATGAAATGCTGCATTTGGCTCCTACTGGTGACAACACTTCAGTGTTAAGCTGCGTTCAACCAACTGTACCTTTCTTTGGAGCCACTTGCTAAGATATCTTGCCCTCTCAGTATAGCAGCAGGGAGTCTGTGGCAGCACTGCACTCGGCCTATTAAGTGTCTCTGTCGAGCACCTCCGACGACAAGCATGCACCGTATGAAAACTGCACTGAAGACATCTAAATGGCACAGACTTCTAAACCGACATCTTTTGTTTCATTGGAATCTGTATTTTAAGTGCTTATTTTTCACCGCCTGCAGCTGTAATCTCAGTATCAAAATTTGAGGAATATTTTGATTGACAACTCTTGAGTGAATTACGCCTGCACAGTCCCACGCGCGATTTGCAAACACTCACACCTGACAAACCAAATCGGCATTATTCAGAGTCACACGCAGGCTGAATGAAAGGTAACTTCCACCTCAGGCAGCTTTGAATTATTAGGCAGAATTAACGTCTTGTATGACAGTAAACTAACCTGGACATGAAACAGGGATGTGCTTTACCAAGCTAGACGTGTTCTTGTATTCCATGGCAATGATAGAAGGCATTAGAGTTAACATCAAAAGGACTTAATGAGATAATTCAACAGGAGAGGCTCCTGCAAAAGACTGAAATAAAATTAATGTGGAATTTCACGCTTTATCTGTGTTGACAAGGTTTCAGTATTTTTTGCTGGTAGGATATTGGGGGGAAGGGATGGGAGCTGGAGTCGACTGCCTGAATGGAGCTACTCAGCATCAGTGGCATGTAGAGATTTTAGGGCAAATGGGCAATTGTTTTGAATTATGTTTCACACAGTCTGACTTGCATTCCAGCCAAAATTTGATGACAGAAAGTTGACATTTTCAACTTTTAACCTCCAAATGTTTCAGGTGCATGATGATGCCAAAAATAAAAAACAAACAAACAAACAAACAATAACTTAGCTGACTGTTTTCTTTTAACCGTCAAATTTGGCACATTGGCAAACGAGTGCAGCAACCTTACAGATATAAATGAACACATAGGGAGAAACGACACACGAGGTAACATATAGATGCATTTGTCCAGAGTTTACAAGTAGGAATTAAACTGGTTGTAGAGAAATCCTCTTCTGATGGACCACCATGGGATCTTATTCCAGAAATACATATGGCAGTGAATGAAGAGTCATATCATTCTTTGATCCCATTTAGATGCTGCCATGAATTAGACATATGATGTTTGAGTATGAAACAGTTATATTTTAAGTCACATTAAGCTGTTTGTCAGAAGAAATAAGGAAATATATGATTAAAAATAGATAAATGCGCAATTAGAAAAGCCAAAACCAAAACTCTTTAGAGTTGGTACTGTATATTAGCAAGCTGACTCTCCTATCACACGACTACAGCTGTCAACATGGCCGAATTTATTGTGATTTATACATTTTGTAATGCTTTTTCTGCCAACAGCCATGTTGGCGTCAGGGACGTACACTGAGCGAGGTGATGTAGTTCACTGAGTGGCTTAATCAATGTATCAATGTATTTGACTATCTTGTGATTTTGATTTGTAAAATGAGCTTTAAAATTAAAAATAAGTCATGAGTCATGGTATAATACAAACAGGATCAGACATAGATGTGTTTCTCCCCTTCTGACTATTGTACATATGTCTAAAATAAGGGCCCATGTGGCCACACCAGAAGGGACAGGACTACTTTCTGCTATCTCTGTATTACCGTTTTCGAAATCCCCTCTGCTCCAGAAAACAACGACAACAAACTCCGAGCTAGCAACCTACTCTCTGGAAAAGTCAAGTTACCCAAACTTACAACACTAACGGTATAAACTTAAGAAAGCTGCCTGCTGTTACACCTTCTCTTTTGTGGAGATTTAGCCATCGTAACGCTCAGCTCCCCACATGCAAAACAAGTTCCCCTTGCATTATTCTGCAGGTACAGCCTCACTGCATCCTGGGCTTCGCGCCTCCAAGGGGGATTGTGATTGCTTTAAAGACATAAAAACAAGAGCGTTTTCTTTCCTCTATACCAGCATGAAAATAGGTGCAGCCAGACCTAACAAGATGCCGTGCAAGGATGTATGGATATGCAAAACTATGATTTACAGTTAATGGATAGCTGCTGAATCAGAGCCAGGAGTCCACTAAGACTTGTTTCAGAGGGCACAAACTCCAATTTCAGTAAAAGACACGACACAACGTGGCTGTAAACCACTAGCTTGTTCGCTCTTTACTTTGGGCGTCCTTTGCTGCGGTCTTCCTTTATATTCAAGATGCTCTGGGGGACTCCACACTACCCTGCTCTGCTCCAACTGTGCCCACAAACACATGATCACCCCCGACAGGTGTGTTCACTTCATTTGCCTGATTAGTCTTCTCAGGACTGTCTCTCCTGGCACAGTTCTACCCAACTTTAATTTGAGCAGAGGTCTAATCAGGCAAAATAACTGTAAACACCTGTGTGGCTGTGCAGGGCCTGTAAAACCACACACTTAACCAGCGCAGACATGTGCTCAGCGATACTTTTGTCATTGAGACGTAACAGCGAAAGCACAGGTGTGACTGGTGGCGCTACTCCATTTGAGTGTGTCCCATTAAGCCAGTGTTTTTCAATCCCGGTCCCTGTGGCCGACTGCCATGCGTGTTTTAGACATTTCCCTGCCCGACGCGCCTGACTCAGAAGAACGGGTCTTTATCAGGGTTCAGCAGAGCTTGATGACAAAGATTTGAATCAGGTGTGTTGGAGCAGGGAACCATCTGGAACATGCATGGCAGAGGGCCACAGGGACCAGGGCTGAAATACACCGCATTAAGACGTACCAGTGAGCCAGGATGTACCACAACAGGGCCCAAGAACTAGAACACTTGAATGGGCTGCAACTATTATTCACGTTATTATATACACCTGTACTTTTACTGCTGTACTGCCGAGACAAAAGTGTCTGGTGTTGAGCTGTTTGTACAACAAACTACACAGATGAACTCCACACACAAGCAAAAAAACTGCTTGTGTGGACAAACACATACCGAATGTCGACATTCATAATCAAAATTGGATCCCAGTATTGAGCCATGAAGTACAATAGACAGAAAGTTGTGAAACAGGAACACCTGAGCAAACTGGAGCCATCATTAATGCTTCTGCTCATGTCATTTTAAACAGACTTAGAATAGTCAAAATTTTCCTGCCTTAGCAGGTGCAACAAAACCAGCATGAGCTGTAAAATATCTGTCAATCGATCACAAGTACACATCGCTCCCACAGTACACATCCAGTACTCTGCCCTGAAGACTAATCAGTCCAAAAAAAGTCAAAACACCTGTGAAGGTGCATGGTGGCCTGTACTGGTATGTAAGTAAAGCATATGCTGCAATCCATTGCAAGTTGGAAGTTGACATTTCTGAGTCGCTACTCTCGACTTCCAATTTAAATGCATCCCAGTGCATTTGCTTTGGAAAAAGGATGCCCGCAGCAAGCGGATGTTTGTGTGGCAAGTCTGTGAACTTCACAAGCAACTACAGCAGCTGATTTAACAGATTCAGGCACTAACAAGAAGACGAGCAGAAGAGGAGCAGGCTCATACTGCAAATTTGCAAAGACCTTCATCAAGTGTAAATCAACTAAATGAAAACGGAAGCCACACAGTAATTGTAACTGCAGTTTTTACAATGCAACATGAGGTTAAATGTGAGGAAAAGATAAAATGCAATTATTTACTTAGTGCACCTCGATACTGCTGTGATGTCATCTGTGAAGTCAGACTTGGTATTCTGACTTGGATGACTGAGTTCATTGCACTTTTTTGTGTGAGTGAGTTCTTTTCTTTTCTTTTCTTTTCTTTTCTTTTCTTTTCTTTTTTGTTTCAAATTCTTACAGTGGATTGCAGCAATATTATTAGGTGCTGACATTCGGGATTATCATAACGCATAATAACTTTTAGTTCTTTATACAAGAAAAACCAAGCTCTTTGATCAGCGAGGAAATGATGCATCTCCAACTATGCAGCTTCCAAGGCTGAACGCTTGTAATAATAAGTCTTAAAAAAAAGAGGTCGCCCCTGTTTGAAATGTTACATCTAACATTCAGAATAAAGGGAGAAAAAAACAAACACCACAGGATGTGCGGGGGAGGAGCAGTGGTGTAAAGTTGTGCGTCACCTCTCCATGCCTTTGCATGGTAGGACAGGTAAGACATATTTTCACTTACATGTACCAGCACCATTGTTACCAATCATGTACCCCAATCCCCGGCAGGGTGGCTTTTAATGAAGCTCACGGGTTCAGTGTTGTTACTTAACAAGCGCGCTAAAAGGCACATATTGAACTGTGCTGTGGGGAGGCATCCATAATGCTGTGGTTTTCACACTGTCAATAATATGGTCAATACACTGAAGCCCTATTATCACATTGCTTCCCCGGCTGTTTAATTAATCACTGAGACAAAAGAGCAGCCATGACTGCAGAGGTATCGAGACTGCAGTATACAGTATCATAGGTGTTCTCAGCTGACGCTAACAGAAGATGTTTAACACTAATTATGACTCTTATGTGCTATTCAATGTCCCAGAGAGACTAAACAGTGTGACAGTGAGCCAGCCAACACAGTAAGAGGCAGTGGTTGGAGAAGTGTTCAGATTGTGCTGTCGGACAAATGTACCGGAGTAAAGAGTACGATATTTCCCTCTGAGAAGTAGAGATGTATGATTATGAAGTTGCATGAAATTAAAATTCCAACACTGATGCCGGGTCCCTGAAACTGAAGCAGCTAAATGGGTTTCACCTGTAACCCATTTTATTGTCTACGCCAGTGCATCATCTAATGTGACATATCAAAATGTCTCCTATGAAAATTCAAACTTTTGTCATAAGAAGTTAAACAACATTTACTTTGCACTACATTAAATCACTATTTTCAATTTACAGTACATTGTGTTTTCACACTGCTGTTTAATAACAGTAACGGTATGTAACTAAGTACATTTACTTTAGTGTTTTTTTCAGGCACTTGCAATCAGTTTTGACTTTGTTTCTGTAGTTGCTAATTACTCTGCAGATTGGATGCATTAGAGCCAAAGTAGCCCATTTTTCACCTGTTAATATCATCAGCATTCAACCTTGAAAACCAAAAGCAGCTAGGAGGACAAAACAAAATATCTATTCTTATAATTGTACCGGCCAAAAATTGATGGATCCATACTATACGGTCCATACATACATGTAAATATATCTCTATATATATACTTTTACTTAAATAGGTTCATCAGCAGAAAATGACTTTAAGATACCTAATTACATTTGAGATCAGATACTTTAAGACTTTTTCTCACATGCTACTTGTATGAGTGGCATTCACTTCTACCAAAGTAATATTTCTTTTAATATCTTCACGTTTACTTCATGTTTGACATGTGGGTGCCTTTGATAACCTTTTTTTTTTTTTCCAACCGAAGTGTTGTACAGGTCGACATGACATCAGTTGTTGGATCTCGGTACTAAGTCTCTTGTCAGAAATGTTTCATGAAAAGCTGCAAAATGAGTGAGAAAGTGAGTGTGTGTGTCCCTCTCTCTCTCTCTCTCTGTTAACAATATTCATATGCAGTAAGTGTGTGCTTACATGCACCTGTAACTGTGCAAAAGATTGCTCTGTTTTTACATCTCTGGGGGCTGTTTTCATATAAACAGGCTCTTAATGCCTCACCAAACTCTGAGGCTGATAAAATGAGTGAACATGATAGTAGTCTATGTTTCCCTGTGTGTGTGTGACTGTGTGCAATGTAGTCTCGTTATCGCACTTTTGAAAAGAAAAACAAACTTTGAGACAATTTTGTTCGGTGGTTATCAAGCTGAAAACAATCCCCTTTATAAGAGCTCCTCGCTCTTGTGTTTGTTTGCACTCAACCATTTGAGAGCTTTCATATGTTCACATTTATATTATGTGTGTGCATGTGTGCAATTCTGGATCACTGTTACAAAGAGTCCACATTCGTCTGTGTCTGTGAGCTGTAGCACTGTATGTGTCAGAATGAAGACAGGTTTATTTGTTTTTTTGTCAGTAGATGGGGCACCAATTATTTCCATGTTGCATTGCAAGTGTGTTCTTAAGTGAATAATTTACGCTTGTTGTTCGTACTTTAAGTGAATACATGCTTGTGTGCTGTCATGCGAGTGTGCGTGAACAGAGCGCAGGGAACAAGAGAGACGAACAGAAAATGGGAGAGTGAGATGCAGAAGGATAAAAATGACAAGTGCCAAATGTCTTCATTAAATTCTCATTTCTGGATTGTTTCATTCTGTCAGCCTCTCTAAACTTTTAATAGCACTCGATGAGTCTCTGTATCTGTTTCTCTGTGTCAGCCTCTCTCATGTTCCCCATCTGTGCCTCCACTCACTTTCCCGACTGCTTTTGAACTTTGTGTCTTTTTGCGTAATTTTGTGGTCACACTGAGATGCAGCCAGTGATATTTTTCCACATTTGTTTTATTTTGTCACTTCAACAAAATAACCAAGCGGAAAAAGATTTCAGATTTTGGATTGGGCAAAAAAATAAATGTTTCAGTTACCAAGCAACCTATCCAAGGATGTTGGTTTAGTATTCACAAAATAGCAGTGGAAGGCCTAACCTAAACACTATCATCTGAATAAAATTGCAGTCTGCATATTTCTGTCCCATGGGTATCTATGCACATAGGATCTGCCCAACACACTCTCACTTCCAACTCCTCAAATATGACTTTTGTCTTGGTCAGTGGCCTTAAGATTTAAACTATGACGCTCCACTTGCTATGATACTCGACCTGATGTTTTAGCTTCAGTTTTGGACATGAGGGGCTCCATGGTCAAGTGAGCAGTAAATGCATAGTTCAGATAGTTCACACATTGTGGCATGTTATGACTTTTGGACTTCTAGTCACAGTTTGATTAGGTTTAGGCACAAAAAGAATATGTTGTTAGATTTAGGAAAAGATCATTATTTGGGGCAAATTAACTATTTTCAGTCTCATAACTTTGAGTGATGTGACGCATGTCACGTAACGCAATTTGCAGTGAGATGTAATTTGATTGTAATTCATTTGAACATTTGTCTGTGGCTTATGTGACGACTCAACATTTTAGGCAATATTCTGTTATCAAATATTTAGTCAGAGCTTACAGAAAAATCTAAGTACAAGTCAAAACTTGGAAATAAATAACCTCCAACGTGACCTGAACGTGAAATTCATTTGGAAAATTATTACAGAAATCCTGGATAGAGGGAATGGGACTGCCATTGTCCAGAGTTGTTATTTCAGCTTACAAAGATCATCATTTTGGCAAACTTCAGGATAAGGTGGAGCTGCCACCTGACTGGCATTTACGCTAACTAGGACTTATGTGACAAATCACAGGAATCAACTTGAATCGCAGTTTTTACTATTCTCACTTTATTTGCTTGTGGCAACAACAGTGTGGTTGAGGTTAGGGAAATATCATGGTTAAATACAGGATGTTGAACGCATGACTAGTGTTGGTTACGGTTGGGAAACAATTGCGGTTATGAATAATAGTACACAAACTTCTAGTAAATCTTGAGAAATGCAATATGGATAGAATATATATATATATATATATATATATATATATATATATATATATATATATATATATATATATATATATATATATATATATATATATACATACATATATATCCACAGGATTTCATCTCTGCTTTTCGCAGATGATGTTGTTTTGTTGGACCTCCAGGACCTCCAGCATGTACTGGGGCGGTTTGCAGCGTGCAGAGTGTGAAGCAGCAATCCTGATTTACAGAAATCCTGGATAGAGGGAATGGGACTGCCATTGTCCAGAGTTGTTATTTCAGCTTACAAAGATCATCATTTTGGCAAACTTCAGGATAAGGTGGAGCTGCCACCTGACTGGCATTTACGCTAACTAGGACTTATGTGACAAATCACAGGAATCAACTTGCGGCCAATCCAAGAACAGACTGACGCCTGACACATGTCGGCATTATCAAGGAAAAGCAACTCAACACAAGTCAAAACATATGTGGTATATTTCACAAAATCCCATAACCACTGCATGAGCAAATGATCCCTGGCCTCAGCCCTGAGGCGCATTTAGGTTGTGACAGGATTCTGCTGACAGGCTGACAGACAAAGTAAACAACAGTGATGAGACATGAACTCTTTGACTACCATAACAAACGAGCCGTGTTTCTCCAAAACAGAGCTAGATTTATTTAATAGGAATGTATATTACTGATCCAGATCCAGGCTAACTGAGTTATCAAGTCCGAGCAGACTGTCAGAGGCTGTCAGTCATTTTATATCTGCAACAGCTAAAAGCATAGCTAAATAGAGAAAGGCAGGCTGAGAGGGAAAAGAAAGCTAATGTGAAATATTCTCACCTCCCACCCATAGATCCAATCCAAGCGTGTATTTTAAGGCTGAGCAAAAAATCTAAGCATATATTTAAGCAGTATGCCACCCAATCTTGTGTTGCACAGTGATTTAAGGAGAGCTCAGACGTATTATTGAAGAGCACACAGAATAAAACTGTGAAAGCTTGGCTATGAATGGCTTATTGCTCTTTAAAAGGCAGTAAAACGCCACGGTTTGAAAACAGAGAGAACATAAATTTTGAATACATGTTTTATTTTTTAATGAACAATATCAAAAATGGTCACCAGGCAACGCAGACTGACATTGCCAGAACGATTCCAGAATATATGCGTCCCGATTCTGTCTTTGCCCTTTTCTCTTTCTATTTTTCTTTGCTTCTTCGAAAAAATGTGAAAAATAAAACATCACACTCTGAAATACACCAGCGGTGATGCTCATTCTCAATTATTTTCAACTTTTAAGTTTTCCTTTTGAACCTGTCTTTCCCTGCAAGGGTGTTAGGTGCTCGAACTCACTGAATATCACAGATATCTGAGAAGTGTCTGATATCTTTGTGTCTACAGTCCTCTGGTTCAAGTGAATAAAGAGACCGAGGAGAGAGAACTTAGGGGCAGGAGCAGTTTTGATGTCAGCAAACACTACCACCAGAAAGGAAAGTTGGTGTTGAAAAACTCTGGGTTATACTCAGTGGAAATTATTATCTCATCATAAAATCGCAGTTTTTACTATTCTCACTTTATTTGCTTGTGGCAACAACAGTGTGGTTGAGGTTAGGGAAACATCATGGTTAAATACAGGATGTTGAACGCATGACTAGTGTTGGTTACGGTTGGGAAACAATTGCGGTTATGAATAATAGTACACAAACTTCTAGTAAATCTTGAGAAATGCAATATGGATAGAATATATATATATATATATATATATATATATATATATATATATATATATATATATATATATATATATATCTATATATATATATATATATATATATATATCCACAGGATTTCATCTCTGCTTTTCGCAGATGATGTTGTTTTGTTGGACCTCCAGGACCTCCAGCATGTACTGGGGCGGTTTGCAGCGTGCAGAGTGTGAAGCAGCTGGGAAGAGAATCAGCAGCTCCAAGTCTGAAGCCATGGTACTCGACCAGAAAAAGGTGTCTTGCTCCCTCCGGGTTGGGGGAGAGCTCCTGCCTCAAGTGGAGGAGTTCAAGTATCTTGGGGTCTTGTTCACGAGTGAGCGAAGGATGGAGCACGAGATTGACTGGCAGACCGGTGCAGCTGCAGCCGTTGTATCGGTCTGTCGCGGCTCATCTCTCAATTTACCAGTTAATCTACACTCCTACCCTCACCTATGGTCATGAACTTTGGGTCATGACCGAAAGAATAAGATCCAGATCCAAGCGGCCGAAATGAGTTTCCTCCGCAGGGTGGCGGGGCGCTGCCTTAGAGATAGGGTGAGGAGCTCTGTTGCCTGGGAGGAGCTCGGAGTTGAGCCGCTGCTCCTCCACATCGAGAGGAGCAAGCTGAGATGGCTCGGGCATCTATATCGGATGCCCCCTGGACGCCTTCTCTGGGAGGTGTTCCTGGCCCCACCGGGAGGAGACCCCACGGCAGACCCAGGACACGCTGGAGTGACTATGTCACTCGGCTGGCCTGGGAATAACTTGGGATCCTCCCGGAGCTAGAGGAAATGTCCGGGGAGAGGAAAGTCTGGATGTCCCTGCTCAGACAGCTGCCCCTGCGACCCGGCCCCGGATAAGCAGAAGAAAATGGATGGATGGATGGTTATGTGATTCAGAGTTAGACAAGGGGTGGTATTATTTATCTTAATGGCATCTATTTATAGAGAATTCAAAGTATATCTATTGAAGTACAATAGTCAGCGTGCCACAGGGCTTGTTTATCATACATTTACATTCAGCAGCAACAGAGCCAGCTGAGCTGCGTAGTAGTATTGAATTCTACAAAGAGCAAAGTGACAAAACATTTTCCCACATCTAGCCTACAATTTTTTTCATTCACTTCATTCAGTATCTTGGCCAAGGACACTTTAACATGCAGACCAGGGGAATTGAACCAGTGACCTTCCAAAGACAAGATGCTGGCTCTTCCCCTGAGCCACAGCCACCCTAGCTAAAACATTAATGACAGTAATGATGGTATTGTAAGATCCATTTTGCAGTGACATGTATATACTACACATACTATATAATATGAAAATACTCCATTATAAATTCACTCAACCCCAAATTGATATCAACTGTTTATATGTGTGTGTGTCTGACTGGGTGAATTAGAGGTGAACTGCAAAACACTGTTGGAAAAAAACAACCCAATAAAAAGTTGGTCCATTTAAGCAGCTCCTGAGTGAGAGTTTTCTGTTTTCTGAGTTATATTTGAATCTTATTTCCAGTTTTTGCTGCAGTATTCAGTAAATCCACACTCACCTACACACGCATCACACATATTAGTGCGGACACAATGAACTCACCAAACTATTTCCAGGAATTTCTGGGTCCCTGCATTGAAACTGCATCCTCTATTCTATTTTCTTTTCTTTTTTATGCAAGTCAAATGCAAGTTGCTTATTAGATGTTGCCCCTTCTGCATAGACAAACAGGCAAAAAGCAAACACCTACACACACAGTCTCGTTGATTGACAGAAGCATAGTGACAGACACACACAACCGCCTCTGTCAGCGATCAATACACTAAATTAAACAGCATTCCAAGGGATTAGATGCTGCATGTAGGAAGAAGGGGAGATGAGAAGGGCACACACACACACACACACACACACACACACATATACACGCAGCAAAGATTTCCACACAGCAAAAAAACCTTTGAACAATTTGTAACTCCTACTCTCTCCTGCTCACACTGACACACACACACACGACACACACACACACGCTCACACACATCTGCATACATGTGTGCATGATTAACACCGTTAGTATTTTGTCCATCTAAGGCAGGAGGTGATGCAACAACCAGGGGAGACCATAAGGTTTTTAAACCGCACAGTTTTCTCTTTTACAGCTGCAAGCAAACATACACGCAGCACAAATGCACACGCACACAACCACAAGCACACAAAGATGGAATAAGATGCCTGTCTCCACAGACAGACACGGCTCTGTACAGTTTTGCTTCCCCTGTCTTTCAGGGGCTAACACGCATGCACACACACACACACACACACACACACACACACACACACACACACACACACACACACACACACACACACACACCCTAATGACCTAGTTTCAAACTGCTGAATTAAGGACTTCAGTGACTTATGGTCTCTTTGTGTTTTCTGAGAGACAGCTCTGGTGGGAGAACAGACAATCATCATTCTTCACCTGATCTAGCTGGTATTATTCTCCTGCTGCATGAAGACTGTGGAAGGCGGTGGATATGGCATCCTCTTCAGATCTGTTGGTTCTGAATGCGTACTGGTGGGGGTCTGGACGGAGGAGATGTTGCCTTAGTGCTGAAGAACCACTTTCTCAAAGCACTTCATCAGAATGGGGGTGAGTGCCACAGAGCAATAGTTGTTAATTTATTTTAGCGTTGAAAATGATTACAGTTGTTTCCTATTGCTAAAACACAATTTTGCAAACTAGGCTGGTTTTATCAAAATACTTAACACAATTCACAAAACCACACACCCAAACTGCAAATACCTCATATATTCTGCAAAATGAAGCACTGCAACCAAAACTACATGTAGCATTATCAAAATCAAACTTTTGCACCCAATGGCACACACTTCATTCGTATTACCAGATTTTTGTCTAACCAGCTACGCACTGTTGGGAATAATGAAAAGCACTCTCATCTTTAGTATGCTTTGCCATAATACTAAAATAGTTCAACTTGTGGAGAATTCTTCAGGTTGTTCATATGAACAGAAATATTTGCAGATATACAGACGTGCTGTTTGAAGCATTTATTTTTTTTAATTTTCACCAAACAAGTCAGTGCAACATATTTCACAGCAGAAGTATTTACATTAGAGTGAATAAAAATATGCTCACAAAACAGCAAACTGAAAAAGAAAATTGCAGAAAAAACATGTGACAACGCGACAATGCGAGAGGCTGCGCTCTCTGTCCAGCCTCTGTCGCAGTGTCAGCCTACGGTTGATGACATGATCAACTAAGGTTGCTCTGATTTCATTTGAAAGTTGTTGTCTTCTTTGGCCATGACCTCCTCTACCAGCTCTGCCTCTCACTCTTCCTCCCCCTCTCATTCTCCTCCTCCCTCTTCCTCTTCCTCTCTCTGCAACATCTTCCATTGTTGTTGGAAAGAAAGGTGCTCACCTGTGGTCTTTTAGTGCTCACTTTCTGATTGAATTGGTAACAATTATACTAACAATTGTTTGGCCATGTGGCGCATACAGCAGCCAATTAGCTCATGTAGTGTAATTTTGAATTGCAGTGTTCTGAAATGGCAAACATGTGACTTTATGTCAGATGAGTGTGTTTTATGCAGAGAACCACTTTTAGTGCATGTAAAAAGCGTCATTTTGAATTGCAAAATGTGTGTAAAGCAGAAAATGTGTAAAGTTTTAGGGGATATTTTGTTCTGTGTGTGTCAGTTTAAATATTTGTGCTATGCATGTCATTTTAGTGTGTTAGCAACTGGAAAAAACTGTAAGAGCATCGTGTCTACACGATTGCCATTTCTGCTATCTCTGCCTCTGTGAATCATCTTGTATATCTCCAGCTTTGTTGTTTGTTTGCATGTGCCTTGTATTCCTGCAGGCCTTAAGGTAGTGGGTTTTTAAAAGAGAGTGCTTTTAAGGGGTAAATGATGCCATTATGACTGGTCGTTTCTCTGAAAATTATCCATGACAGGTCGGGCATGCTGTTTTCCTGAGAGTAATATTTCTGAGGCTTCCTTCTCTTGTAGTGCACCTAAGTGCTTTATTCAGATATGGGTGGTTTCACTCTGCCAGTTTAGTTTGTTTGCGCAGATGCTACAGGTAAATGAGGCGCCGAATCAAAATACATAAAGGAAGATTTTCACATGTACAATCCAGTAAATGGACCAGACCTAAAAGATTTAAATTTCATACCATTTTAACAGCTTTGTTTATCAGACTGAGCCCACTGCTGCCCCAGCAGGTGATTTTGGATAACGTGTCATCATCGAGGAAGCAAAAGAGGCATGGCATGTAGCACAACAGCACGAGTAACACGCATCCTGTCCTGCTGTCTCATCCCACTGGCACAGATGGTAATTCGGCCCTGCATCTGCCTCTATAGTCGGCTTAAAGGCAGAACAACGATGCCGCTTTTATTCCATCTTCTGTATAACTTTTAAACACAATGATGAGGCGGAATAACAAGGCATCATACGTGCCTTGAACAAGCTGTGTAAAAAGGGCTAAAGAGAAGATGTGATTTCATCCGATCATTTTGCAAACCGGCAGCCATCCTCTTCACCGTTTCCCCCGTTTGATGCATATTCTTTGACAGGGGGCAGCCAGCAGCAAACGACCCTCTCAGCCTTTCAAATGACACTCTACAGTGTAACCCTGAAGGAGGCAGAGCCATCAAAGACTGTGACTGATGATGGGAAAGAGCTCTCTGTGATGGATCTGGATCAGGATCTGTTGTGACACACTGTGCAGGGCAGCTGACACAGGAGTCCCATTTCTTGACGCACACACATTTGTGACATACACCCGCTTGTATACATGGATACACACAACAAGGATGACAGAATCGTTTCATCTCTCTCTCTCTCTCTCTCTCTCTCTCTCTCTCTGGCTGCGCTTTTGCAAGTGTGTCTGCAAATGTGTGTGTGTGTGTGTGTGTGTGTGTGTGTGTGTTTCTCTACACATATATGTGCACACCTGCAAGCTTGCATGTGTCTCCTGTGTCCAATCTCACGCCATCAGGTTGTAACACCATCACCCACTTTAGGGAACACAACTGTCAGCTTCACAATAAAAGCCCCCTTCTGCCTTTTTGATTTGTTTGGATACCGCCTGAGCCTGTTATATAAAGCTCTCCTGGCGTTCTTTCTTTTCAGCCTCTGTCTTTTCACTCCCGCCTGCAGGTATTTTCTGAAGGAGTTTCCTCAAACAGAGAACAATGCTGAATGTAGAGGGAATAACCACTTCAGAAAGCTTTTGTTTCTGTTTCTTTAAGCAAAAGAAAACGAAAAAGGAAAAGGAAGTGAAAGGAAAAAAAACAACTTTGGGGGAGGTTTGCTTGATCTACCTTGTCATCTACATTGGGGAGGAGTGGAACAACCCCAAGGGTAACCCCCTCTCTTAGGTGAGAAAAATTAAGCACACCTTCGTTCGTCGCTGAAAACCAGTAAAACGTGTTTCAAGCTGAGCTTTCTGAATGTGTCAGATTTCCTTTTTTTTTTTATGTATGAATGTTTGGAATGTCATTTTTTTACAAAATAAGACTGGAAATTATTTTTCATTGGTAATGAATCCAGAGCAGAGACCAAATCCAACAATGAATCAATCCTATTCAAAAGTGTGTAGCCGAAACCTGATACAACATATTCCTCTGTTGCCACAGACCTTGATTGTAGTCTTAAAATGAAACAATTACATTTAATTAAAACATCAATGAGCCACACTGGTTTGATGTGTCCCTTGATTACCATGAGCTGTTATTCATGTTGAGTCATTCCCATAGACACTAGAATACAAAATGGTGCTGCTCTGCCACCCAAAATAGTCTCAAATAAATGTACTATTTACCCCTGTTCGTGTAAAAATACAGCAGCTTTCTTAAATTATTGACAAAATACAGAAACAAACAACCATCTATAAATCCTTTAAGAGATGTATTTTTCCAGTTGAAAGCAGTGTTTTGAGGGCTGAGTGCCACAGACATGGTTATGAAATCAGAAAGTGTTGAGATATGGACAGCCTTGGGATTTGTTAACAACAACAAGAAAGAGAAATAATGCCAGGTTTATTCGGACAGCTGAACCACAGAGTAAAAACACGGTTACGTATTTCCAGACATTTAATTTCCCACCTACTGTAATGTCACTGGCCCCTGTGTACAAACACAGAAAAATAGAGGAGGAGAAGAAATTACATGAAAAGAAAAGTATTTTCTCTAAGTATTTTGTGGACAGTTTAGTCACACCGTTCTCTCTTACAGTACTCTTCTCATCTGTTGAGTGTCTCATATCTGAAAACAAAACCGCAAGGCTGCGACTACAAGCAGTTTTTATCATAGCTGGGTTTTTCACTGGGCTCTGAAAATATTCTGGATGAATCTACGTCTTAACTCACTGCGTGTGTCATGCTGCCAACTCCCTGTGAAGTAGGTGTTCCAAATGAAACAGTGGGAGCTTCGAGATGAGATGAAACATTAATGATCCCCTCGGGCAAAGAACATGATACAGGCGAAAAACTGAGCAAATGGAGGGCTGCAGTTAAAGCAACAAGTTATTACAACACCAGGGTGTATCGATAATCAATAAAGACTGATTGTCTTTGTTAACAGATTTAAAGGTCGACATGGACTGACCAGTGTACAGCTTGCAATGTATGTGCAGGTTTTGAAAGTGAGCAATGGTGCTTCACATATGTGGGAGGATATGGACAGAAATGTGTCCACGTGCAAATGTATCTATCATCATCAGGCCACGTGCTGCCGCCTTGGTGGCCTCAAACAGGATAAACCACGTTAGCTGCAAATGTTCTCAGAAAAAAAGGTTTGAGAAATACCACTGTCCAATATACCATGTAATACTGTCATAAAAATATTTTATTTTCCCATCATTACACAGTCAAAATGTCTCAGGTACACTACTTCATTTAGAGTCATAAAAATTCCTTTCATCAGAGATTTGCAAAAGGACTGCACAGAGAATGATCGTAACCTTGGTCTTACAAGTCAAAAATCAATCCCACACAAGGAGATGTAATTTACCGGTGGTGTGCAACACAAACACAAATTAACGACGCAACAAAGACGAGCGCATTGCAACGCCTGTTTTTTGTGAGACAAGTCGGAGATCCGCAATAAGCAGCAAACTGGATAATGACATGGAGATAAAATCTTTTCTTAACAGAAAATTATCACTCTGCTGGAACCTTTGCCCCACGATATTCATTGCCTGTCTCAGCCTCGGTCAGACTTGCTAACTGCTGGTTTATTATTCCACAAAAAACTAAATGATGACTGTTGTGCACACAGTGTGCAATATCTTGTACAAGATTTAGATAAAACAGATCATACCAATGTATTGAACTCTTATTAGTATGTGTTTGCGTTAAGTCATTACAGCTGGCACCCTAGTATATCTTTCTACCTGTTCTCAGCAGCAGCACTTGCACTGTTTTGACATACTGTCACTCTGAGTGCACCCTTCAAGTTCACGGGGTTCAGGAAGTAGTGAGATATATGGTATAATTCAACCCTGACTTTGAAAAAAAAAAAAAAAAAATCAAGTTATGCGTTTACATACTTCTCATTTGTGATGGCAAATACATTTTTGTAAAAATAGTAACGCCGCCCAGATTTTTGTTAACAGAATCAGGAAACATATTTATTGGACATATACTGTGTCACAAGTTGCAAAACTTTGACACTGAACTGTGGAAAAGGTACATAAATAACATTCATTCATGTCCCCTACAGTTTCTGCATAAAAAACTGATGGCTACTCTATATGGTTATGTTTTGGCACTCACGGCACCTGGTTAAAGTATCATTATATCACTTTTTTACTTTACTTTTACTTTACTTTTTTATACCTTGAAAATAATTATTAAGTTACACCAACATGTAATAGGATTATTAAAGTCTCTTATTAACGTTTCAGTCACTTAATCTGAACAATTTTGGACAATGCCACTTCGGAGAATGTGTAGGGTCAAAGTACGTGAGACTTTGCAGCCGGATGTCACACACAGCACAAAATGTCACTGATTTTGTTGAACCTGGATCATTATTACTGAGAAAAAGTCTGTGAGTTCCCTAAAAGCAACCTTTAACTTCTGCGACCTGTAGTGCAAGTTAGCTCTCTTAACCATACAGCTAGCTGACTCTGTTATCAAAGGAGCTTTGGACCACTGGGAGGAGGACATTTTCAGGCCGGAGGCGGAGGAGGAAAAGGTGCCAGAAAGGGCAGAGCTGGCCAAGTGGGTCACAGAACTGGGCTTAGCAGCCTTTACCCATGTCATGACAGAGACAAAGACAGTAAGGGGATGCTGACAGAGGAAGCTAAGCATAAAAAAAGAGACACTGACTGAGCAAGAGGTTGGACAAAAAGTACATTTCAGTCTAGATTTAAATCGTTGACGACAGCATTGCTAAAGAAAAGTAAGTAACTGGGCTAATACTAGCAGGCTTTTTGGGTAATGAGTTGTGATTTTGTACTTGCTTTATCTATGGCTTTGTGCTGTCATTATTCTTTGACCCATAACAGACAAACTAAACACTATGTTAAAGGGGCACTTTGTAGTTTTGGAGAAGTAATTCAACTTTGAGTAAAAAAGCTGTTCTCAGAGGAAAATACAGTCCCCAGAACACTGTTTGAAGCTAGAAAGGTGGTGGATTCAGCCAAATATAAACAAAGTAAACAGTATGAAAATGTGTTGTCCTTTACGGTCAGTTTGCTAGTTATTTAGTCAATATGTCATGAAACTATGAAATGAGTCAGTGAAGATCTTTCTCTTCTGATTAAAATTCTTACTTCAAGGTTAGAGGAAGATTGCTGTCTTGGTTAATTATTGAAACGTGAATTGAAGCTCTGCTGGCTTGGAGGAGGTTTAAATTAATGAGTGCTTAAATCTTGTATTTTCTCTGGTTTAATATCAGAGGGTAGCAGGCAGGTGTGTGGAAAAAAAACTATTCTTTCATAGACACATCTAACCTAAGATAATAATATGTGTGAGATGCACCAATTGTACCATGGTAAGACAAGTTCTGCAGTTACAGCCATAGGACCTAATGTTTTCTTCCGCGGATTACCAAAGGATCCAGAACAGTGAACGTTTCAGTATCAGGGTGCAATTAGTGTCAAGAAATAGAGATTAGTGTCCTCAGCCATTGCTTGTATTAATTTCTGCTAACTCTGTTATGAGAAATTCTTTTAAATAAACCAAGGGCATTAAAATCCTCTAATCACATTACAGTGACAAAACTATTTGGCTTTCAGAATAGAAGCCATGCTCATGGATTCTCTTTTTATGTCTTCAATCAATTTCAAGTGCTTAGAGCAACTGTTAAGCGTTAGTGCCTTTAAAAGTCTGCCATGATCCATGGACAAGGACGATGCAGCAATGTCTCTTACCATTTATTATACTCATGTATTACACACGCACTCTGTTTGTGGATTCAAATGCCAAAATGCTGTCCTTCTGTCCTTATGCATGTCTGGCCTCTCGTCCGTTGTTTGCAAATAAAGCCGAAAGTTGCTTTTTGCGTGTCTGTGTTTACTCCAGTGCAAACGGGAAGTGTGTGTTTGTTTCCTAATCTTTACTGCCTGCAAACAATGTTTAGTGTGTGTGTGTGTGTGTGTGTGTGTGTGTGTGTGTGCGCGTGTGTGTACAAGGTTGTAATTAAAACCAAATCCACTGCGTTACTGTGGGGAGGGATTTGTGTCCGCAAAGGAGCCGCTTACACCTCATCCTTCAGTCAATTTTGATTTGAAAGATATGTTTATCCATTTTTTGCCATAAATTCCACATGATACATCCCTGGTGCTGGCACAAATGAAAACTGTAATTAAAAAGGACGCAGCAGGTTGACTACTCATGAAGCCGTCCTTGTGCATTTTGTTTCTCATACACCACCTGAGTCATAGATGACAATGGAAAAGAGAGGTCCTTGACACAGGCGAGACTCATTACAACAAGTATCTTACTTCTAAGCCTCTGATCTGTATGCATGGCTCAGACACATTATCATATTTACCTTGAAATAGGTTGCAACAGTGACATACAGGTTGAGACACTAATTAAAAAAAAGTATCAGCACTAACAGTTACAAGTACTGTGCACAAAACTGTAACAATGAAGTGAACAAGTCATTGTAGTCAGCAGAAAAGTGTTGATCAGATTTCATTTCCAGTTATCATATAATAAGGAAATTTAGTTACAGTAAATAATTAAGACCACCTCCCTGTGACTCCCTGGGTTTATAGTTCTAATTCCATTCAAAATTTTTATCTGAAATTGAAAATATGTCATAATCATGGCAAATTTCAATTTCAACACATTCCTTTAGTGCTTTTAAAAAAAAGACGACAGGAGTTGATTTGGTACCAAAACTAAGAAAGAGCTCCACATGAAACAAAAAAAAACAAAAACAAAAAAAACTCTCTGCTGACAGCAATGATACATTTTCTCGGGCAGTAACACAACTATGAATTACCTGAGGACATTTTTGTTACAGTTCAGCTGACACACTTGTTCTACATTCCAACACCAGCAAAACAAGTTGTTCTACCAAACTTTTCCGCAACTCTCCACGGTGGGTCGTCTAGACGTGAGGACAAAGGTCATTATTGTTATTAGTAGTCTGAACAGTAGTTAAAGTAGTAATATTAGTATAGGCTTGCTTCCCGCAACTCATCTCCATCATACTTATAGACAGCACGGTGGTGTACTGCTGTTTATTGAATTTCACCATCTGCCTAAATCCCCCCATGGCAATGCATTTGTGAACACTGTGGTCCTCTGCCATAATCCATCTTTAAAACTGTTCTCATCCATCTTATTTACAGCGTGATGCAACATCTCTTCAAAAAAAAAAAAGAAAAAATACCCATGCGGAGAAGAGAAAACAAAAACTGTGAAGTCAGAATGTATCTCTAACTCAGAGCGCTGTTGCAACTGTTGTGTTTTCTGGAGTACATCTCTTATTATTCATCTGTGCTACTGCTGTAATCTATCCTTGTTATGTCTGCCCGTGGTACTATGAAAAACAATATGCCAGATGCTCCTGCTCTCTGGTTCAGTCCTGAAATGTAAACCTTAAGCATTGCAACCAAAAGGGAAAAATGGGAAGAAAGAAAAGGAAAACCCCAGCAAAGAAATCATTTAGAAAACAGGCAAGTTCCAAACCTTAATAAGAAAGATTTCAGTGGCAGCAGCAAACGGAAGGTTATTCTTCATTCGCACTATTGATTATTGCTTTTCTTCCCCTTTAAGGTGACAAAGTAACTCCAGTTTGCTTTTCTTGTGCTAAATGGAGAGAAAAGACAGCAACATGGAGAACAAGTCAAGGTTGCGTTATCATTCCATTTGAAAGACGTGACTGGAAGCACTGACCTGTCGAGGTGACGGAAAGAAATGTGGTCTTGAAAATGCCTCTGAATGTGAGGATAAAGAGAGAAACGCCTACCTGGGTCTTGGAGGAGTCTGTTTGCCTTGCTGCTATTGTACACTGATGGCAGCCTATAGTAACGCTATGGTTTCCATAATTTGTACTCTTGCTTGCCTTTAAATGGACAAGCTACCACTGTTGATGTACACAGAACGGAATTCAGGGGAACGGGCAGTGTTTCATCTGAATATCTGCAGAGGGGAACATTTGCATTTCAAAGCAGATGAGGCCAAGGAATGACTCAGTACATTTACATGCACAGCTTAGTCGGATAACAGCCATAGTTTAGTGGCCGAAGCATGTCATACTTTGGTATGATAGGTGGAGCTGTACCCATTTCAACTGGCGGTAAGAGAGCCACCTGTGGCTGACCTCTTTACTTTGCCAGCAACAACCCTAACCCTTCTACTTCTGGCTCACAGCGCCAGGAAAAAAATCTCGAGCCTGCGCAGAACCCAAGATCCGATTCAATCTGATAGAATGTATACATGCATGAGTAATGAGACTATCAATCAAATAATCTAGGTGTTTTAATCCGATTATGAGAAATAAGATCTGGTCCGATTTTAGTCAGACTAAGGTGCATGCATCTTAAAAATCTGATCATAGTTGGACTAACCCAGTAATTCGGTTTTCCCGAGTGTCATGTAAACACACTGAGTGACAGATCGAGGAAAGCGCAACAGATTCAGATGACGAGTGGCAGCACAGACTAACATGGTGACGAAGATAATTGGCACATGTAGAA
This sequence comes from Acanthopagrus latus, assembly GCF_904848185.1. Lineage (NCBI taxonomy): Eukaryota > Metazoa > Chordata > Actinopteri > Spariformes > Sparidae > Acanthopagrus > Acanthopagrus latus. The sequence continues at coordinate 20,882,157 of NC_051039.1, read as the reverse complement.
AAAGCTATTACTTTTAATGAATGGCCAGGGGATGAGCAAAGTAGCAAATTACATTGTAATCGGGGTAAGAACAGAAGATCTTCAAAATGAAGAGAGAGTTCTGCCTGCAACTGAAACAATAGACAGAGTTAACCAGGACTAAAGCCAATCTCCAAAACCAAAATTTAAACACCCTCCCTCCGAAGAAAAACATCAGCAGATCAAGAGCATGTATGCCAAAAAAGAGATTTCAGCCATCACTCAGCAGAACTCCTGCTGCTTGGCCCACTGGCACCTGTCTGAACTTCTATTTGGGTCTTAAAACGTCCAAGCCTAAATAGTGGGGGGGATCAGGTGTGAGCCATCACTCAGACACACACAGAGCTATGGCCCTAGCAGACACAATGTAACTTCACTGCATTGGTGAGATAAACACAACACATCACTGACTTTTGGTTTTTCACATTGGACACAACCAGCAGTTGAATTTAAGTATGTGCTTGTTAAACCAGAACACCAACCCCCAACCTCCTCCCTATGTGGAATTTTCGCTCTTCCTTTACTTCCTCCTTTACAGCTATGATATTGGCTACTGACATTAATCCAATCCTTTTTTCCCCAAGATTTGTTTTGGCCTCAGCGAAAGAGAGGGGCACAGCATGCAACAAAGGTCATAAGCTCCAAGACACCGAAAGATATTGCTATTCTAATAAATAATGGATCTGTAAGGTTAGTATGTCCTGGTTTGTATTATTGGTTTGGTCATTTCCTGTTTTATTTTGTAATTTACATTCTCATGTGTTTTGTTTTACTTTCCACATCCTGTCTTTGTCTGTTTTCCCACCCTTTTTCTGTATACACCTGTGTACCATTGGTTACTCATTCCTGTGTATTTAAGCCTATGTTTTACTCTTTGTTGTTTTGTCTGTGTGTCCTGGTTTGATCCTCGGTCCTCCTGTTTATTAGTTTTTTCTGGTATGTCCTCAGTTTTTGTATTTTTCTTAATTTTTTTCTTTGGACTTTTCTTTGCCTGTCCTCTTTTCACTTTTCTGAGTGTCTACCATTTGAGGGTCCCTTTTTACATAAACTGTAACACAGCATTTCTTATCACACACGTTTCAGCAATATTCAGCCGACACCCATCTACAGAACCCTCTACACTGTGTTTGAAATGACAAATGTACACAGGTGAGACTTGAGATAAGATAAGATGTTCCTTTATTGAGGCACCTTGAGAGAAATTTGCAGATAACACACAGTGTGAGAAGCACAAGTTAGTAAACAATTTACTACAAATGGAAAAAAAAAGAGACAATGAATAAAAATGATTTTTTGATTAAAGCTTATCTTTGACATGATTTGAAATGTTAAATCAAAATGCAACAGAATGACACTAAAGCTGTGGTGACATAAGTTCAATTATATGTCCAAACATACACACATGCTCTTATGAGAAACAGAACAAAACATGCACCTTGACGTGGATTTCATGCTTCCCGATTTCATTCATGCCCCTCAAATGGATTTTCTATGAACCGGTCAAAGCGGAGGGCCTCCTACGGTCTGAGATCAAGGGCTCAAGTATCTGTTGGCAGTTTACAAAGAGAAAAAAAAAACAGCACAGCAATTAGTCATAGAGTCAGGAGGCAGGAGGGCTGAACAGATCAAACTGGAGACGAGCAAAGGAGCACATGTAATCCTGCAACCTCTTCTCCTGTGAATGAGCCAGAAGAATCAGGATTATGACGCAACTGTCTGCCCGAAGCAATGAATCATACTGAGCATAAATCACATGTACAGTGAATAGCACATGGCTCAATAAAGGTACACACTGAGGTTTGAGTCTTTTTTGTCTTATATTCAATATGACTGTCAGTGACATCTCTTTCTATCGCGTGTTTTGTGCATTTTCAGGTATAAAACCCGTGTGGAAAAGTCCAAACGTATTTAAACTGAAATTACTGGAATGGCACTAAAAAGAAAATTCAGCAAGGGCAAAGGGATGTTTTTTTTTTCTCCAAAATAGATACCGATTCTGCTTCACCTGCCCTGCTTCTACCGCAGACAAATATCCCAATGTGTTGCAGCCACCCGCCGTCTGCCCAGGAAACACTTTATAAAAAGAGTTTAGGCATGAAAAAACACACGGTTTTCAGGATGTATAGAGTGCATAACCACTGTTTTCCGATTGCAGCCGTGGATGCTTGTCAGGTATCAGTCCCTTCTTTATCCCCCCAGCAGCTGATAAAAAACACCACACTGTATTTTTTCAAAGTTTTACAACCGTGATAAACAACAACTGCCAGCACTGGTGCAGCAGTCCACGTAGGAGACGGGGCGGTGAAGGAGAAAGAAAAAGTATGGACAAAAAAATGAAGACAGCGAGAAAGAGAGATGGTAAGAGTGAGAAGTGGGTCTTATCATCCTCTTCCAGCAGCTGACTGTCAATCATCTTCACTGATAATGAGTTCAGGTATATACACACACCAAATACACACAAATACACACATCCTCAACACAGATAGTGTCAATAAGAGACAGACAATATGGAAATTTTGTTATACCATACTTGCAGTATCTCTGCACATTCCCTTGCTGATGCGCGGCTCTGTCTTCAGTTCTTCACTTTCTGGACCTTCAGCAAAACTTGGAGGATAATTGTTTGCCCAACCCGTAGGGATATAATAGGGAGAGCTTTAAAGACAGGATGAGACGGTAACTTGTGGAATTTTTTAAATTCAATTCATGTCTGTAAAACTGTAAAAATGTCACATTCTACAAATAGAGTACACAGTTATTAATATAGGCTACTTTCGTCAGAATTGTTGCATTAGGAAAATGAATTAACTTTGTGAAACTTTGTCTATGATAAATTCTTAGTTATTCGGGCCCTCCTGTAAAATTGGCATATATTATACATTGAGTTATTATATTTCTGTGTAAAAAACAGTTAGTCTTTTTCTGTGTTTTAATTCAGGGGCTGCATCCCTCGGAAGCTGCATTTGAAGGTCAATTACATCACCATTAGAAAATGGTGACATCGCGTGGTGTAGATTGTCACTTTTGCACGCCTGGGCGGCAGAAATCGTGACGTAAGGTTAAAACATCTGGTGACGCAACCAGGAAATGCTCCAAAGGCTAGACGTCCCGTTTAACAACGGTTGACGCGGTTAACAAGGTCTCTTGAAAGGACTTGCCTTCAAATACCACAAAGGCTGGGTCCTTCGAAGGATGAAGACCCTGAATTGAGACACAGAAAATTTCTCCCATATAGGTTTTTATTTGCATATAGTGCAGGAAAGCGAGATCTGATCACTCGAGATGCATATCGAGTCACATTTTAATACCAGGTGTATAGTGTAAATGTGTGTCTGAATATTTTTGGATTTGTTCCATTTCCAGTCCCATACATCGATTTCCATTTAATTCATGTCCTCCAGAGCGATATCAGGCCACTGTAATTGAAAGGCTCTTCGTCAATACTCCGTCTCTGCGTCTCCTCCACTGAGAACTCTTCCTCTTACCTCGTTTTCTCCTGCCACCAGTTCTTCCTCCTTCTCTTCCACTCATTTGCTGTCTCTCACCTTACGTAACTCCGTCAAAAGACAGAGGGAGATGTGTGAATAAATCATGCATACAAGTGAACCTCACTATCAGCATGGGTCTGATTACAATTTACATTATTTAACACTCACTGAATCTTTTTGCGTACTGTCTGTGGATATATGTGTGTGTGTGGTTGTGTGTGTGTTTGTCAATCACAGCTGGGTCCCCTGATGCAGAGATTGCTTCCATAGAGTTAGAAGATGGTGACATCACATCCTTTATAACAAGACCTGTCATGCATGTCCTGCATTACAAAGTAGGAAAGTTGTATTTATCTGCTACTTGAATTGTTTGGGGTTTTTTTTGCCAAATTATACCTTTTTCCATGGTGGCACATACATCTAATCTCTGAGGTATACAGTGGTTAACCCATCTCAAGTTTGGTTGATATCATAGAAAGCATTGTGTTTCCCCCATTGGCATTCAACAAAGGCCCACCCTCTCTGCCTCTGGTTGGTTAATGTTCATTGCCTTTGTTGGCTTGGTTGGTTTGGGTTAGTCAATTAGAGGCAAAGTAGGGGTGGGTCAAGTCTTACCACTCAGCAGCCATCTTGAGCAGGATATGTGTCACTCAACCACCATCGCTGGTGCTACAGACTTTTCTGTTCAACATACCTTAAGCGGTCTGTATCTGTCTTACATTGTCTCTCATCTACACAGAACATGGGTTGGGAAAACAATTCAATGGAGACAGCTGTTATTGAATATTTGACACTAACAAGCCAGCTGTTTCATATCTAGCTATCTAGAAAGCCAGAAAGATACAACCCTGATTCCACGAAAGATGGGAAGCTGTGTTTTTAATCGCTTTGCATATTGCAAGAATTAAAAGTAATGGGTATATATTTCCAAAAAAAAAAAAAAAAGGTTTATCAGTGGCAGTTTATTGGTCAAAACTTAGAAAAAGATGACAGTGCACTAAATTGAAGTTGAATTGGCCAAATAAATAATATATTTGGGGATAAATGTACAAACTGCTGTGCTGTGTGACCATAGAAATCACAATAACTCGCAGGATTTAAACCAGTGCTTTCACAGCCCCTGCTGACAGTGTTAGGGAATGTTAACAGAGGATTATGGGAGTTCGAAGTATGCCGACATTGGGGAAATTGGTGCGTGACGAGGCCAAATTCTCTGCTGCCGTTGTTTGTTTATGCCATTTGCCAACACATATAAAAAAGATACGCTGGCACACACTCTTACGCACACAGGATACACTGTAATTCTCTCTCTCTCTCTCACACACATACACACACACACACACATTAACACAATGACACATATAAATGTGTACAAAAATGCTCTCTCACAGTGACAAAACACACACTCAAAGACAAACCCAAAGAGAGTCAACTTAGCAAGGTAAACATACACTCATCATTGCACATGCAGCTTGAAATGCACACACACCCACAGCCACAGCCACAGCCACACACACACACACACACACACACACACACACACACACACACACACACACACACACACACACACACACACACACACACACACACACACACACACACACACACACACACACACACACACATATACACATACACACACACACATACACACACACTGTCCCTCCACAGCCCCAAATCCTCTCTGGCTTGTTTAGAAAAACCCACTGCTTTCCAGTAAATCCTGAATATGATAATCCCAGAACATCAACAAATGCAATTTTCAGCTTAGCACGAACATATGCAAACTGAAGGCAACCTGTCTTCGCCCCTTAATATGAGAATGTGTGTGAGCATGTGGACGTGTGGGTTTAATAACTCTACAGGTGCAGTCAGGTAGAAATGAAGGAGTGTAGATGAGGAGGTGGATGGGGTTAAGGAGGTCATTCGTGTCAGTTTCAGAACTTGGAAAACTACCCTGGTGGAGAAAAACACAGTGCCAAGTTTAAATGGAAAATGACGAGTGTTCTCACTGTGTGTTGAAGGGTCCACGCTTCTCAAGCAGGTGGATGCTGCGGTGTGAATACAAAGAACATTTCCTTTTGAGGAAAATTTCAAGAGGTAGTGCAACAAAAAGCCTTAACAGCCAATAACTGGGGGCTGAATTAGAAACACCGACAGGTTGTTTCAGATGATTTGCTCACTGACTGCACTCCATATAAAAGAATAATATTCCTCTGGACCATCTAGTTTAACCTTTGTTGGAAATACCAGACTAAGCCCCTGATTCGATGCACCTCCATGCCATTCATTTATTAATTATCATCACACATGAATTCCTTTTCAAACTACCAAGGATGTATTGGATCCCTTCCCAGCACACAGTACATTCATGAGAAAGAAGCCTTGACACACTGCCAGTCATCACATAACTTAACAGTCGCAGTCCCATTCCCAAGTACAGGCTAATTAGAGTCTCTTGTCCGCCTCTTTAGTGTGTGTGAGGTGAAGGCAGGAACAAAAAGCAAACTCTGTACAGGAAACAAAGTGTGCCTGCTGGCTGTGGAGAATGTGATGAGGTGCCGGTACATAATGTGCAGGATAAACAAACTCCTGCAGTGGCTGCTGGTATAATCAAAGGTATTTCAAAATGTGGCGAATAACCCCTGACTTCTCCTTCGACAATGCGTTCTCGCCAGCAGTGCATCAACAGAAGAATGGCTCAGTACGACGGGGTTTTTGCATTTTTGTCCCCACAGTTTGGAGTCAGCATTTCACAAACTGAATGAAAGCACATTTCATGTGGGCTCGCTCGGCGCTGCAGGTGAAAGGGAATTCTTTGTGCATTTGTGTTCCTGAACACGTGCCTGTTCCAGGCGCTGAGGTTCAATGTCTGCTCGGGTTACATCTGCGTGTGCGTTCATACTTGCTGTGTGTGATAAACATTAATCATTAGCCTCACCATATGGTGTCCACGTTGATCCCCCAGACGGGCAGGGTGACTTACCTGGGAAAGAGGACACACACATCCGGGTGAGAGCGTGCACGTACACACACACACACACACACACACACACACACACACACACAGACACACAGGTGAAATCACACAATCCTAGAGCCCAACAGGAAAACTCAATCTGTAACACAAATTCCCCGTACTGCCACCTTTGGGTTAGAATTTGTCTGCACAGCTGCTGTTTCTGTTGCCAACACTTGTGAACAAGAGAGGAGACAAACCAGAGTTGATTATTCTTTTTCCTCACCGAGAACACTGTTTTTTTTTCTGCAGCACTCCCTCTCAAGGACTAATGCTAATAAAACAAAATAGTTTGAAAAGAAATAAAGAATAAGTAGCCAGGGTGAGAAATTTCAACATTATTCTCAAAAGTCATCCTCCAGTGAAAAATGTGTTTTTATTCTTCTTCCTACAGTCTGATGTTCGACCTTCACTCTGCAGAATTGAAAATGTGCAGAGTTTGACACGAAAAGGTTTTTTTTCACATCCTTCTGCTGAAAGTGTTAATTTTCTCTGTAGGTATTGAAAATGAGACGGGGTTATGTGCATGACATGTGACATCACATCTATTTGGAAGCCAATCCTGGTCCAGTGTTCGTCATACTCAGGTGCAATGTGGAAACTTTAAGGCCCCTAGCGCGTGTACACTATTAAAGGACTTCAAGTTGGAGCCATCTTGTGTCCAGCTGTTCAACTCGGAAAGGAACAAATACTCACATAATCAATTATTCTGTAGTTTTTGATGTCGTCTAGGAGTCGATACCATTTTAAGACACGCATTAAATAATTGTTATACATGCTTCAATAAATGTGTGGAGGGGAGCTTTTAGCAGGAACATATAATTGATAATATGATATGATATAAATGGTACAACCTATGATATAATACATTTGGATACCGGCCCTAATGCAATTTATAATAGTACTATAAATGTGTGCTACTGTATGCTGAAGATCCAAATTGACGGTATTTCCTTTGTTGCACACACATTTTCCTGTATTTAGAGCAGCAGTGCGGCTCCTTTTGTTCTGTCAGGCACGCAGATTATACATACGTATACAAATACAAGCACATGGAACTGGAAGCACACATTTTCACAGAGGGAATACTTTACCTTTAAGGCAACCATTTCACATATACAGCATGGAACAGACACATAAAAAAACAACAATAGATGACAATCACTCTCGTTCAGCCACATCACTGAAAGCCGAGCCACACAGTTGCAACTACATGTAAAAACCTCCCTCCTCTTTTCGACTCAACAGCATCACAAAATATGTCATCCAGGAACATCAACCGCCACTGACACTTATGTCTCTAAAGCCTGCTTTTATGTGTGTGTGTGTGTCTGTTGGTGTGTGTACTATTTTACACTGTGCTGAATAAATATGAGTGGATAGTTGATACTTTACATTTTTTGTTTTCTTATACTGAAAAAGTCTTCCTCCTGTGACACTCAAATGCTATTTTTCAGTTTCTTTACTCTCATGCTGTCAATAATAGCTTTGTGTATATATAATACTCGTAAGTGTCATGACAGTGTATTTTATGTGAGAAGCTCAATCAAAAGGCTGAAAATAAACCTGCTTTCAACAACGCGTTTGGCTGCACATATCGGCTGGCTCACATATCCTAAGTCGTTTGTTTCAGTCCCCAGAAAGTAATCAATTCTCTGCTATTAGCTTTATCATAATAAACACTGCTGGTGTTAAATAAAGTCTGAGTCAACTATTGTGTCCGTCCCGTATTTATCATGGCCGGAAAGCCGGGTTACGACAGGCCAGGTTCACAGGCGACAGCAGGTACGACAACTGAACAAAAAGCTATCGGTATCCTCTGTGTAGCACACAGGTAATTATGTGAACAACTACAATCACCGTGCAGCTTGTCCGTCTGCCTGAACTTGTGGTTCAATAGACAGTACATCTCCAGCCTCAGTCAGATGTGGCAGACATGGGTGTTAAATGCAAATCTGCGTATTATTGTCTCTGTCATATTCATAACCCAGCACTGCCTGATAACGAAACTAAATGAATTAGCTTGTATTTATTTGACAAGACGCTTGGGTCACAAGGGTGAGTTTGTCCTCCGAACTAGTTTGAAAACAATACATTGCTTCATTAAGTTAATTAGACTAATGCGGCAGAAGTTGTATTTGTGTTGTATGTGACTGACTGACTCAGCTGTAGGTGTTAAAGTTCTGATTAAGAGTGAACTTATTTCATTTGGATGAATGCTTCTTTATGCAAATACTGTGGATAATGCATTGTTAAAATAGGTAAGAAATAATGGATAATCTGACGATGTAGACGATGTAGAGGAAGTCACAGATTCACTCTAGCTGATAAATTAAAGATCAGAAAATTAATTAATGACCTGTTACTCTTTCATTTTGAAAAATGCTTTGCCATAAGCTTTTCCCATTCTTTTAAAAGAACAGAAAATCTAATTAAATGCTCACTGCTGGCAGGCTGTTTTTACATACACGTGTGCCAATGCATTTGTGTGATATTAAATGTATCTTTATCCAAATAAATATGCGTGTGTGTGTGCATGTGTGTTGGGCTTGTGCGTGTGTGTGAGGTTGACCCGGTCTGTGCCCGGACCTAGTTAAACAGAAATAGCAACAAGAGCAATAACATCCCCAGCTAAGCGGCAAGGGATTCAATTCCCAAGTCATTTTACAAAAGCGTGGTGTGATTGAGTCGGCCTGCCCATTGAATTCAGTATTTAATTTCCTCAAGGTCCCAAGAGCCGTGTCTCTGTTTCCAATTTCTCCTCCTCATGAGATCAGGATGAGGGACTAAATGAAGGGCTTTCTCTTTCTTTTCTTCCTTTTTTTTCAGCCCATCGTTTTGCTTCATCGTAAAATGCTGAATGCCCAGGCTTGGATAGGAGGGGACAGGTTAATGAGTGCTCTTGGTTTAGCAACGCTTTCCATTACCATCATTTCTCTATCACTTCCTGCCTCTGTTACAGCTTTTACCACCTTGGATCCCTTTTTCTCTTTGTCCTGTCATCTTGTGCTGTCACTCTTCTGTCACACCTTTCCAAAGAATCCTGATCTGCATTTGTATTTTTATTATCAGTTTTATTTATATCAATACATTCAATTTAACAGTCAGTTGAAAGAAACTTAATACAATATATTATATATTATAATATATATTTTAAAAACTGATTTGCTTGGTTTAATTTAGACAGATTTTTGGAGTCATCGGGTTTTGGACTGTAGGTTGGACAATGTGGCAATCAAAGACAGCAGAAACAAGACAATATTGACCTTTTAAGATGATATGGCAAACATGCAACCAATGGTTGCTTATTCACACATGTAGCAGTCTGTCCACCTTGGAAACAACGACTCTCCTTTCCCTCTGTGTTGGGGCTCTGGCTCTTTAGCAGCTATTTCTTCATGTTTTAGAGCTGTCTGCAGACAATAGTTGCTTTCTGCAGCCAAAAATGCTAAGAGAGTGGTAAAAGTGAACCAAAACACCCATGATGCAGGTCAGAAAGGTACAAACAAATGATAATAATGTAATGCATTCTTATTCTTAAAAATTCACAGTGGCAGTTTCAAAAAGGCCAGTGGATTTCCCTTCACACATCAAAACAAAAAAGAAAGAATAGGTGTAGGAAGAAAGGTGAGAGGCAGGTAAAACTCGACATGATTATGAAACGATAGCAGTGCAATACATATGTAAGACCAAAAACATTTAAAGGAAACTGCACTTTTAACTCACCACAGAATTAAAGTGATTCATCCAAACACCTGCAGCAGAATAAAAAACAACTTTAATCACCCCTCTCTCAATGAAAAATCTGGAGACTTTCGAGAGCAAGAAGTGTTTTAAAACCTGAACAGGCAAGATTTCCCATCTACGTAATTACCAAAACAGAAGATTAGCACTCATAAAATTACTCAAGCACATCAAGTGCATCTGAAAAAAAAAAAAACACTGGAACATTTGCTCAACTGCAGTGCCTAAAGTAGCTGTGACTATCCAGAATTGCATGCCGCTTTCTGGTTCAGGAATGTTGTCGCTGCCAAAAATGTAATCTGGATTTGAAATTCAGAGCAACAAATCTGAATGATTGAACACATTTTCAGGCATTCTCAAAACAAATAAATGAATAAAACACAAACATTCACTCATTTATTGTCCAGCAGAGACAAACAATGCTGGTGGACACAGCAGCTTGCATTTAAAATAATCCAACAGAGTTTTTTTTAGTGATAAGAACTCTTTCGACTGAAGCATGCCTTACAGGATTAAGGATGCACACGGATAAAGGCAAACATTTTCGTCTTTATTGGAGAGGATGTTCTCTGTGTGCCTCTGGTCGATAGTATTGACCGAAAGCAAGATGACTGCTAATGAAGCAAAGATGAAAACACAAATGGCTATTCAATCACCAGAGGATGTACTTGAAATGCATCACAAACCCTTTTACAGAGCCAACAAAATTGATTTAAACTCCACAGGATATACCTTAAAGTCATTACGCATCCATACGCGTGCTCACATAATTGGTATTCAATTGCAATAGGTAGTAAGTGAGTTTCAAGTGCCATGGAGCCAATTATAACTGCATTAAAGCCCATGAACAGAGGAACAAACAAACCCCATGGAAGGTGAGTAATTGAATAAGAAGAAACGGTTTTAATATCACCTTTTTTTCCGCTGCTGTGATACCTCAGACAAAGGAATGAAACTCCCACTAAAAGCAGGCACCCTGGGTGCTGTTTGCTTAACCAACAATCCTTATTTTGTCTTTTATGTGACCTCCCGGCGAGAGAAACGATGAAAGGGGGAAAAGTGAAGGTTGGTGTCATGATTTAACTTGTGACCCCTGGTGTGAGTCACGGGGCGAGCCCAGCACCGAGTCTGCGGATTGGAAAATGAAAGTGGCAGTACAGTGGAAGAGTGGACAGGTAATTCAATTTTCCAACCAAAATGACATTTTACCAGAGGGGTTAATGGTTTTAACTGGCTAAATTAGAAGAACACAACAGAGAATCAAAGCAAAAGGAAGCAGGACACGGCCCCCATGAGCCATGATCTGTTGTGTCGATTTATTTCTGTTTGCCTTTTCGTATTTCCAGCTGGGAAATATCAGTTTTAATACAAAAGAGCATATAGATCCAGAACAACATCCATGATGTAGTTGTCTTATGCTGGATAAAAAGAACTTCCGTGTGAATTTTATCATTTGTTGCACAGACTAAAACCAGCGTGACTAGTAACCGAGTAGATTAATCTAACAAATGACTGGAGTAACAGGATTTATTCATTCATTAAATAAGAATTAATGACAGGACCTTATGTGGCTTTTAACTTGAAGATATGGGGTGAATGGATACAAAGTGCTTATTAGTTAGGTCTTCATCTTCATCATCTGCAGGCTTCAAAAGCACAAAATTACATTGTATTTCTTTATTTTTGTTTTCAATCAGGGGAGACTTCCTGTTTTATAATGACAGTCTTTGTCGATTAGGCTCCATCGTGACGTCCTTTACATCTTAAGAGGGAGATGGAGCCCGGATAAGTGGCACATTGAAGGTCACTTACGTAAATGTACTCATGTGAACTTCTCTCCTTACTACCTGTATTCAAAGCCTATCACTTCTGTGCCAGCAAAATGTCCTCATCTGGCAGAGGATTGTGGGTCTGCAAAATGACACCAGATATAGTAGGACGCTGTGGCATTTGTGGCATACGGCATTTGAAATACTACAGCCTGCATTGTGCCATAATACATGTCTGCCCTATTAGATAGTATTGTGGTGTGGGTACTGTAATGCAGCAAGTGAGACAGGAGACACGAGGAAAGTGGGAAACATCGAGGAGCGTGGAAGGAATAACTGTAACTGCCACTGGTGGTCTACCCGCGCTCTTCATGCCTCCACATCGGCATTGCCACTAGCTTCTGATTGCATTTATTGACGTCATTTGATGGTGAAATTATAATTTCTTATCACATTTCACTCTAAAGCAACCTTGGATAAAATGTATAAAGGTAAATAAATCTCATGCCGTATGAGCAATGTCAATTCGCCCCAGGTAATTTCAGGCGAAGGTTTCTTTGGCAGTCGAGGTGTTAATGGAGTGTAACAACAGCTGTACATGCAAACATCTACATGGAGAACATCAGGCAGGATTTCATTTGTCAAAGTCTGGTAATGTCTTGGCTGATGTCGAATGCACTGAATGTTATATGCAAATGCACCTGAAGTTATCATATTAAAGCCGCCTTTGTATTTCTCTGTTGCTGTAGCATTAGTCCTTTATCTCAGCACAGCTTGTGTTGTGGGGATAATTCATTACTGCAAACAACACGTACAATTAAGAGGCAACAGTCCAAGTCATTAAAATGTAACTAACGCTCCATGAGTCTCGCATCCGTTATTGATCAATCCGTTCACAGTCACAGCAGGGTGCTGACAACATCGGCTGTTCACACAGTTTTTCTCACTTTTAGCATATACAGGCGGCTACTGAGCTTATTAGTTTTAGGGTTTGTGATTTTCTGCCTTTACCCTCTAGTCTGCCAGATATATGAACAGAAATATATGTAAAAGACAAACATCATTCACAAACACTTCAGCACTGCCTTCTCTCTCGAGTGCATTTATTTGGTATCCAAGCTTTAGAGGAACCCCTGCTGTTTCCTCTGATATCTCAGTACTTCTTCTGTCAGCATTTTTTTTTTCTTTTTTATATAGAAGCTTTTCTGGGAGTCATCACTTCAGAAACAGCCACAGATGAGCTGAAGAGGTAACTACTGACTTGTAAAAAAAAATTCTGTTCTGACAGTGATAAAGTAAAACACACTCATTTACCAATGACAGTTGTTAAGTGCATACTTTCCCTTGTCAGTAATAGCCAAGCACCAGAAAGTACATACTTATATATCATCTAAGGTCGGAAACAAGTACATATCACCAGCAATTATCTCTCCTCACTGGACAAATCTCTGTCTCAGCCACTCCGCCCTCATGTCACTTGTTTCTGCACTTTGTAACTTCAGTAGGAGGGTAGATCACAGAGTTTGAAGAGTGAAGAAGAGTACCGTAGATGAGTAACACGTTTTTCAACATGTAACATAGTTATGACATAATGAGTTTTGTATATAGTAATATGTTACGTCCGGCAGCTTGTTATAGACCTGGCATTTTTGACAGTGGTGTTGCACCCAGAAACAAAATGCCAATTTCACCATAGTTTAACCATGGTTTATCTGATATGTAATCTGACATGCACTGATGTGTCTGAACATGTTCATGTTGTGTCTTCAATTTTTAGTAGATATGTGTCATTTTTCAAGTCTTTTGTGACCAATTGCCTTTTGGTAACTGTCCCTGAACTTCAGTACGTCAATGTTTAAAAGGTCCCTATTTTTTTTTTTTTTTTGTTAATCAATATAGTGAACCAAAGTGGCCATTTGACAAAATGGACGTTGTTTGATTTTGAACACTTGCAGAATTGTCCATTGAAAACCTATACGCATGCCTTTGTCTTTTTGACCTGCTGCGCTGAACTCGCGCCAATCCATGACTCCTAAACTTCGGTACAAACCAAAAAGTGATTTCTCTGCACCACAACAACTTTAGTTTTAGGCATTTCACAAAGGTCATGGTATCACACACTTAGTTTGATGGTGGGTCAATGGCTCCAACACAGACACAAGTAACCTCAGTCTCTGAAACTCTCCCCATTGCTAATCCAGACACCTGAAAGCTTATGCAGCGCTGCGAGCAGCCATCTCTAGGTTATCATTATCTTGCTCCAGTGGAGGTGAGTAAGTGCCATATTATCATGAGAGAGTGCTGCACAGGGGCAGCTGTCGCCTCGGCTTGAGTTGGAGGGAACCACATTTGGGCTTTGATAGCGGCTAATAATAGGGTTTGGACTTCTGAAAAAAGACTGAGGGAGTGACATGTTTTCATGATGTCAATTCACAGATCCTGGCATTGTGCTAGTGCGTGTCAGAGAAACCCATTGTGTGGGATGTGTAATTGGCTAATGGGTCCACGGAATCCAGGGTGGCAAGGGAAGGTAATTGGATGATATAACTTTGAAAGTAGCCGTAATTGGCTAACATCAGAAGTGCAACCCAGGGCGACAGGATTGTAATTGTTAGCTTTGACTTTAGAGGCATGGGCAGGGGGTAAAAACTAATTAGCTTAAGGCACTTTAGAACCCTAGGTGTGCTCGTAACCTGGTCAATTTGATTTCCGAATAGAAATTGGAAAGGTTTTTAATTGGTTAAATTCCTATTCCATTGAAAGTATGCTACAATGGTATTGAGTATTCCTTTGTGATTAATGTAGATAGGAACCTTTCTGGTTCGTTATTAGCTCTATAGTGTGTCTCATTAGACTCAGCACAGTTGGCAATCCGACACAATCTTAGCTTCAGAGGAGGGTTTGCCTGTAATTTGCCCTAATTCTGTTACATGCAAATGTTGACTAAAATACACAAATGGCAGCATTATAGCTCGCAGAATGATAAAAGTAAAGATCTTACTGTACTTTCACTGATTAAAGGGAAAGTGTATCTCCTAAAGTTGACTGTTGTAAAGTCAGGTAGTCTGGCTTTGTCTCTTTTAAAAGCAAAATAAAGACTTTAAGTAAAGTGTTTATTTTTTGAGAAATAAAATTAATTTACTGAAGAAAAATTCAGACAGTCCTGCGGGTTACACAGTAAGTTATTTACTGAGAGTTCTGAACAGGACAACATTGCGGAATTATGTTCAACAGGGAAAGAAACACATGTAGTCAGACAGATGTGTGGGTTGTACGCACATCTGAACCGTATATTTATCTAAACCACTTTAACTGGAAAGTGAGCACACTTTTACATCAGTTTAAATGAAGAATAATGGAAGTGTTAACTACCAGCTGCGGTTGCATCACACATGCCTAATTGCTAATTGCTGCCTTGTCTATGCACTGTATTATGAAATCTCATTTTGTACTGACTGCTGCTATGTTGATGTGATGTTGTTGCTGTCTTTACGTGCCCTTGATATTTGGCCCTGTCTCACCTTTGTCTTAATTGTAAAAGAGCTTTTAACCTCAAAGTCACTTCTTAGTTAAATAAAGGTAATATATAAAGGCTCATAATGTTTCCCAAACGGCGTTATTGCGCTGGAAGACAGCGAATGTGCACAAACGGTTAGGGTTAAAGTATGGAGTTGAACTAGGCTGTGTGACGGATTGCTACTACGGATAGATTCGGTAATAAGTTTATCTAATATCATAAATTGGATTGTTAGGCTGCTCAGTCACAAACGTGTTGAAATATTCAACAACTGTGAGGACAATATTATCATGAGCAACAGCACAGATAGCTGGAGCAACCTAATTTTTTTTTTTTTTTGAAGTGACATTTTAATGTATTCAGGGATAATTTTAAACAATATAATTGGCAGATGCATACAGTTTGCAGTGTGGTTATATTTAGTCACCTCTTTTTTAGCATAGTAGCATATTTCAGCAGAATCTCATGAGCGAAGGATGGTAAGATCTGTCTGCCTCTGGGTTTGCCATTGATATTGACACACACTACTGATATAAAATCCTCACTCTCTCTTCTCATGGAAAGATGGAAAATCACAGTAACATTCAATAGCTGCCATGAGGTGGGGCTAAAGAACACTTTATACTTACAAATATAGATTATGGATTAATCCAATCGATATTACTAGTTATGAGGTAATAACATCACGCAAATGTCAAATGATTTTCTTCACTAGTGCCTGTGAGCCTGTGAGCTTTACATTTGATGCTACTACCAGAGCTCAGCACAAACACTGCAAGTTCTTGTCCAGTCTGTGATTATCTTAATGAAGCAAGCAGGAGTGCATCTCCCAGAATTCTGTATATAGCTTTCAACTTCAGGAGATATTTTCATCTTGTCACCAGTATGAAAACTTACTTTATATTACAAGACAGAGAGATTTGAAGAAAGGAAAATGCTTACAGAAACACGTGGATTTTAAGGTGCTTTTAAAAAAAACATGCTGACTTAAGACTGTGAGTTAAGCAGTTCCAAAGTTGAAGAGCAACGAGGGCAAAGTCAAGATCGCCCTTGGATTACAGTTTGGATCTCGAAGCAGCTAATAGCCTCTGCGGTGAGCACTGTGGAATAGTTGAGGTTGCAAATTAACAGAGAAAATCTTCTCCTGGTATATCCCTTATACCTCGTTACACAGAGGTCTTTGCATCCCCATTCCCAGAGGTCTAAGTAGCTAATGAACAGACATGTCAATCACGCATCAAACGCACCACTCAGGGAACAGCAATATTTCATTTGCAGTGTGGAGAAATTGACCACCTGCCACCAGCGTTTAAGCTGTTCAGACTTTAGAGCTGACTTTGAACCGCAGTGTCAACAAGTCTACCAATGTGGTGAGAAATGATGGTATGAAGTGTTGAAAATTTGAGACTATCCTCCATCCATCATTTGAAAAGGCTGAAGGGACGCAAAAATCCATTAAATCCTGTACACACCCACACAAGAGTTGTCACATATGTTGCCTGATTAGACCCTTTCTATCTGAGCTTGAACACACTGCACTTTATAGCCACCTCTCACACTCAACAGTTAATTCTGTTGCACTCATTAGGGCAGAAAACTTAAACCTTTAAGATTTGTATTAGATCCAGTTACTCTGGATATTCCCAGCATATACCTGATATGATATGATATGATATGATATGATATGATATGATATGATATGATATGATATGACATGATATGACATGATATGACATGATATGACATGATATGATATGATATGATATGATATGATATGACATGATATGGCATGATGTGACATGATGTGATATGATGTGATATGATGTGATATGACGTGATATGACGTGATATGACGTGATATGACATGATATGACATGATATGACATGATATGATATGATATGATATGATATGATATGACATGATATGACATGATATGATATGATATGATATGATATGATATGACATGATATGATATGATATGATATGATATGATATGATATGATATGATATGATATGATATGATATGATATGACGGAATTGTGGAACTACCTGTGTATACGTGTGTGTGCACATTCTGATCTGAGACCAGTACACAATAATACTGTTTGTCCACAAGCTGTCTCCATCTCTCTCTGTCCATCATTTGTCAGCTTTCCCATGTACTTCATACTACCTCTACGCTTTCTAGAAACTTTCTGCAAAACCAGTGCAGTGAAAGTATTTGTGTGAGTGCATGCGTGTGTGCATGCATGCGTGCGTGCGTGTGTGTGTGTGTGTGTGTGTGTGTGTGCGTGTGTGTGTGTGTGAGAGAGAGAGGGAGCGAGAGGGGGCTAGAGCGAGTTGGCTAATCCTTTTCACTTAGCAGCAGAGTGTCATTGACTGTCATTGACAACAGAGCAGATACCCCAGGCCTCTGCACTCTTCCCCTGGTGGCCGATGTACACTACAACAGTAACAACAATAACAACGGCATCAAGCTGCTCCCGCTCTCTGAGCCTGATGAGAACAGCGACTGGAGGGCATTCCCGCTGCCAAGGTGACTTCTGCTGTGTGTGTGTGTGTGTGTGTGCGTGTGTGTGTGTGACATATTGAATAGAGAGGATGCGGAACGAGAAAGTGAAAACGATATCATCAGAAAATGACAACAAAAATGTAATCACTTGCTCATTGCCTCCTTGTGTAGTAACACCACCAATTACTAATGTGATGACTAACGACACAGTGGGCCTTTTATTCTCTGAGTGAATGCTGGTGCTCTTACTCAGTAGAAATATATCATGAATATGCGATATTCTTATAGAAAAAAAAATGTGTCAGACGTCTGCTCTCTAACTACTTTTATTACCTTTTACGTGACCTTCCCATATTACATGTAATGCAATACAACATTATCAAAAGAGATTAAATTTAGCTTCTTCTTCAAGCAAATTTTGACTGAAACAATATGGAAGTGAATGCAACATCCAAATTTTATATTAACAAAATAGAATAGCAGCTTGTTGGGTTCCTAGACATAAACAACTGCTGGCACCAATTATGCAGTCAGATGGAAACAATGTAGATTCTGATGAAAATATGACATTTCTATTTGGTTCATGTTATTGACTGAATAATGTCACATATTTCACGGACATCATTATTTATTTGCCAAGTCCGTGTCCTTTGCACATTGCTGCATTCTGCTTTTGTCAAAAGACTAACTTTTCTACTACTGCCAGGCTCTGACTGAAATACATATTCAGTCCTTCTAACGTTCCACTCAGGCATTTTGCATGTAAATTTACAATGAGCATCAAGCATGTGGACAGAAATGTACCTAATGTCTTTGAATCTTTCTCTGACATTTTTTTTCTACTGATAATCCACCAGACACATTTCACCAGACCCATTTTAAGACTTCATAAAACTAGAAATGATGACAGGTTCTCTTTCAATGCTTAAATGAATTGTTATTTAGGGTTGCGATTGTGCCAATGATGACAAAAAGCATCACAGAATACATCAGGAAAGGTAGCTTGGCATAAGAAAGCATGTGATGAGCCTGTCTCCCTTGAACAACATTTTTGTTGACCAAGACAGTCCACAAACCATGACCAAAATATTTGCCTAAACCTAAGAAGTTGGACCAAAGTTACATTTTTAACCCAAGGTCAACATGCTGGACATTTTCCAGAGCCTTCGTCCAGATTCCCTGGCCTTCACAGATGGCATATGCTCAGTTTTTATGGAAATCATTCCGTTGTTGCATCATCCCAGCTGTAATTAGGTCATATGAAACAGGTGGTCATATTATTTAAATGTCAACAGATGGCAACAAATAGAAACATTTTGGACTAAACTAAAGGCAGCTTCACTTGCCAAAAGCGTTAGTACTCAGTTTTCATGAAATGTCTTCATGTCCGGAGCATGAACAACTATAAGATATCAGCTTTTCTGAGGAGTTATGATAACTGGCTGTGAGGCTGAAGGCTGCAACAGCTTACACAGCCATGATAGCATAGCAGGAGCATTCTGCTCCACACCGAGGCAAAGGAGAGTTTGATTTTCCCTGTCCAATAAGTATAAAATGTAAATCTTCGAAGTCAATATCCAACTTCACACTGAGTTAAATTGAGTTTGCCACAAAGCTAGGAAACCAGTAATGTATACTGCAAAAATAGCAAATGATGATATTAAATGCTAAAAGCTCACTGTGATTGGAATCACACAATTACACATGTAGTGGTAATGTTCACTCAGGTAAAAATATGACCTAGACAGACCTAAAAAAAATAATCAAGTAGATGTCCTCTATTCACCGAGAGCTCAGACTGGCAAATGTAGAGCTGCTCTTCTTCCTGCCAATACAGCATCTCCCTCAAAAACATTTACAAAAATGCATTAATATGCACCATATTCGTTGGAAACACTGTTGTGATGAAATGTTCTGTCTTCTGAGTCCACGATCCTTCATATTAGCTTGAGTCTCCTTGTTCTAGTTTTTTTCAACTCTCGGCTCTTCAGCTCTTTACACCCAAGGAAAATACTCTAAAGTAAACTGAGCTGGGCATGCTCTTTGATTTTTTTATACTACTACTACGACTACTGGCTGCTACTCAGGGTCTGTTTGTTTACCATCTATGAGAGATGTAGAGCATCCCCGTGAGAACAGACAAGTTACACTAAAACTCTACTATAAAAAAACTAAACTATGAAAGGAACCACATGTGTGGCAAACCCCACAAACCAGCAGAAATGAGTATCGTCAACGAAGTGCATTTCAGGAAGCTGGTTGCACTTTCAGTATTACTTTTACCATTTCCTGTCACAAACTCTCAGATATATGAGAGTGGCATCAATGTTCTCATCCAACCCTCTACAAGAAGTGTAGAATTAATGCAGGGAATTTACACTGAATTCTTTTTCATTTATTACAAACTGTAGGCCTCACTGATGTGCACAATGTGGATGATACAGAACATGACAGTGAGATCACAGCGCCCAGCTCAGATCGCTCTCAGATTTAATAAACGTTCGACCCAAATGAAAATTTTCATCAAGTATATAGATATATATGTTAAAAATGTTTAATATTCTTTGAAACAGTTATTTGATAAGTTTGTTTGTGTAGCACCTGTCATACAGAGATACAAACTACAGTTTCACAAACAGAGATTATAAAACAAAAGATGCAAAGAATCACTTTTAATTCCACATGTTTATGAACAAGAGTAACAGGTCACGTAGTCATAGTTGCAGCTCTCAGGGGATGCCAAAATAACTGTATCACGTGAACAAATCATGAAATAAAAAGACACCAGTTTAAGAAAGGGCCAACTCTTTTATGAGTAAAAGTTCATAGCAATACACAAACCTTTAAATGTACGTTAGAATACATCTTAGATACTGAAAAATCCGGTGCAACTCGTGAACATAGAACAGTTGTGGTCTGCACAGTGGCTCTTTGGGGAAGCAGGTCTGAGTGGTCTGATATGAAAGAAGCTCAGTCTGATCTACTTGATGCATGGTAGCCGAGGCAGAGAAACCACCTGAACGAGTGGTGGCAAGCTTTGTGTGTGTGTGTGTGTGTGTGTGTGTGTGTGTGTGTGTGTGTGTGTGTGTGTGTGTGTGTGTGTGTGTGTGTGTGTGTGTGTGTGTGTGTGTGTGTGTTTGGGCAAGCAATAGCAGCAGAGGGCACATTTAAGGAAGTAAACTGAAAAGAAGCTGTGCTGCTGTGTATAATTTGCTGAGGATGTACAGTAAAGTACTAGAAGAATAAGATTCAAAAAATAATATTCCAAGGACAAGTGCATAAGATGTTTCATTTTATAAAACACTATAAACTACTGTATTTTTCTCACAGCTTTATACAACAGACTGTATCACCGGCAGGGTCACGAGCAGATTTCAGCCTGTTAACTGAGATCATGGACAGTAAGAATGACTCTTTGTGCACTCTCTGTATGTCTGCAGCTAACATGATGCTAGTTTCACAATGCCATAGTGTCACAAAGCAAGCAATGGAAATAGCTGACGTCCTTTTAATCTAATGCCTCGTCTTTGTCTTTCCCAAAGATGCTTTGACAGACAGGCCTCAAATTTATGTCAGTAAGTTTCATACAGTAACAGGATTTTTACTAAGAAGCCATTTTGCTGAATCCTCTCTATACATTAAAATTAACCATAGAGGATGTGAGAGCATCTTATTTCCTTTTCAGGGTTTCAGCTTGTGAGATGACAGGAAACAGGGTGAGAGAGAGGGCAGATGACCCTCAGCAAAGGTCTGCAAGGTTAGACTCGAAGATTTTTTTGCTTAACTACACTGGTTACAATACTGTGTACTCATTCACAGCACAGTCCTCTATCAGTGAACGAGTGAGAGGGCCTGTTCAGTTCATAGAGCAAGTCATTTTATATTACCTTACATCTCTACATTTCCATTAAAATTAAATCAGTATGATCAAGAAAGTTCCTTTTCATCCATTTCGATCACAGCAGCCAAATTCAGCTTGCCTGTGGTAGCTGCGCCATGGAATAGAGACAGTCATTTTCATTGCTTTGATTTGATTCAGATTGCCCAGTGGGTTCAATTTGCTTGTTGGGTAGTTGAGCAACAGAGTACACCAAGTCACACTGGGGATCTGTGACTCTGCTCTCTGCACATGCCCCACGCTCAGCTGCTAACTCACTGACTTGATGGTAGTAATAATTAGCATAGACACTTTCTGCTTCTATAGAGTCGAAGAGGGTAGAGACCCCTGCAGGTCGGTTCCCAGTTTGTTGGTGTTCAGGTCTGATTTCATCATATTCAACATCCTGCAAATATATATATATATATATATATATATATATATATATATATATATATATATATATATATATATATATATATATATATATATATATATATATATATATATTAAACAGAGAGAAAAAAAATTGTAAGTTGAGAGTTAAACAGAATAGAAATAAGACAACAAAGGACATTAAAAAGATTTAAACATTATTATTGTATTTCATTTTTGTGGATGTTTTTCAAAATTCTGTTTAGTAAGTTATTGTTTGCTATGTTTACATGCATGCTTTCATATTTTGGATTTTTTTTTTACATGCATGATTTTACATACATTTATTTTTTATTATTTTTGTGATTGATTATTGCTGTGTTTTGTGTGGTTTTACTTTCTGCCTCGAGATTGCAACAGATTAATCCCAAATTACCTGCAGCTACAGAACCCTGCTTTCATTAACAGATGTTGTGTCCAACCAGTAAAAGAGGACCACAAGTGTCACAGAAATATTAATGAAGATTTTAACTAACTGTACAATGAATACAAGCAGAATTCAAATTCAATTTATGAATTCATTAATGTGTTTTTAAATGATGTACTTAACTATTTATTGATGGATTAATATTACACTTTTGAATTATATTCATATTCATATTTAAAATTCCATTAAAATATCAAATAATGAATTATTTTGTAAAGTATTTGTAAAGTAATCTATTAATGCCTATTTTTATTATTTTATGTATTAATCAGTTAAATGCTTTATTAGTATTTCTGTATTTTCATGAACAGCAGAGTGTGAACATTACACACGCTACAGGAATGTATTTGTTTGCACTTCATGTATGTAGTTGAGAGCCAACAGAAACCAAAACCCCTCCACATGGTTTCAGACCTAAATAAAAGGCGACTCACCTCTCGTGCGTCTTCTACTTCTAAAACATGCAAGAGGAACAACTGTCAGTAGGTCAAGAGGAGACTATTGATGTTGCAATAGTGTATATATGCAATGTGTGTGGTTGTTTGTATGTCTTACTCAGATGTTTCTTTCTCATCTTCCTCATGAGCATCAGTAGGAGCATCAGTATGGTCAGTGTAACAGTGGCACCGGTAATCAAATATGGCACACTTCCTGGCATGAAAAGGAGAAAAACAGTTAAATTGTGTCTTTTAGTAATCTGAAACTTGCTTTTCACAGAATCTGCAAAGACCATCCTCACTGATGCTCATATTTGTCGGCCCTGTTCTTATCTTTACTATGAACTACACGTTGAATTACAATATATCGTTGCTGTCCAGTCAAGTCACTCTCCTAAATGTCAACTTTTCATGAGCTAAGAACATGTTTTCAGCTTTGTGGCAACGCATGTTTCAGGTAATGAAATGACTTTGTAAATGGTTTGTTTGGCTTATAAAATAGGAGAATTGTCTTAACTCATATAGACATATTCCCTCCTTCCATTTTATATGAAAAAAAAAAAATGTACACCAAATTTGGATGTACATGGTTTAGACTGGACAGCAACGAAAATACATCAACATATCAGCACCATCTAGTTTTAAACTTAAGCTGAGTGCACATCATACCAGCTCCTTGTGTTGCTGATGTAGTAGTCATAGTAGAATGGATGGTGTACGGCACAGGCGTATCAGTAATAACATCTGAGCCGTCTGAAGACATAGTCGAGCTGTTTGTAACAGCAAATGACTGCGTCGAGTGAATGATGATTGTTTTTGCCGTTGTCTTGGGACCAGAAGACTCGGCTGAGAATAACAGACAGATTATCAATTTAGTCCATCAAGTTTTTTACGTTTGGAAAGGGAATTGTTTTTTATATTTTATTTTTTATGAAAGGCATTTACTTACCATCTGTAACTTTAAGATTCACCTTTATGAATGAATCAAGGCCAATTTTCTCAGCTCCACAATAATATATACCAGAGTCTGATTTTTGGAGATTAGTGAAGTTCACAAATAAACCGTCTGCAATGTTAATTAACTGTATTTGACCAGTAGAATTACTCTTTTCATATGCTGCTTTGATGATGACGTGTTTGTCTTCTGTGCATGGACTCTTACAGAGGTACTTATCATTATACTTTACATTAGACCAACGGCCCCACTCTGAGCATCTGACTTCCACACTTTCCCCAACACGTCCTCTTACGTTGAGAGGCTTCATCTCCACAATACTCAGAGCTGCAAGTGGAAATAAGGGAAACAGCGCTTGTCATTGTCATAATGTAACAAGTGTGTAATGTAATGCATGAACAAATACAAACATTTAAAAAAAAAGATCTTTTCTATTTGTGACGGCAAGAATTCCCTTTTTTCAAAAAGTACGAGACTAAATGACTCGAAGAAACTTTCTAACAGCAACAACATTTATAAATAAGCTACAGTGAGTAAAATTACAGAGAATTTAAAAATGACAGACCTACCTGAGAGAAGAGAAGTGTACACGTAGATTTTAATCATAGTTACAATGTGAGGCAAAGGACAAAATTGTAAGTGTAGAATTATCAGGTCAATCCAGTCACAGTCTTTACAGTCTATCTAACTTCCCCTTCCTCCTACTCTTTTAAAGGCTGAAGCTCCTCCTTTACTTTGAACACACACACACAGGCACACGCACACGTTACTTTTGGGGATTTATTAT
The DNA here is from genome assembly GCF_904848185.1 of Acanthopagrus latus. Lineage (NCBI taxonomy): Eukaryota > Metazoa > Chordata > Actinopteri > Spariformes > Sparidae > Acanthopagrus > Acanthopagrus latus. The sequence goes on along the minus strand of NC_051039.1, from coordinate 20,857,168 downwards.
TCAGGCTTATTCAGAAATTATTTTCTGGAGACCTAACCTTTACCCTAGCCTGAACCACTGACCCTGAAATAAGTTTTTAAGTTGTGGACACATCAAGTCATTAACTGGTCTTGAGTGGGAAATGTTTCCTTTATGCCAATGCCATAAACACACACACGCACATGCACACATGCACACACACACAGCATACGGCATCATGTGCAAATCTCTATTGGTGCATACAAAATGACAAATCAAACACATTATATGGGAAGAGATTGTTTATTCTTATTTCAAACAGATTACAAAGCAAACCCTAATATATGATCAGAGACGACAAAGTGTGGGCGTGAACTTGTGAAACCACAACAGTACAACAACCCCGTGTGCTTCACTACATGCAACTGAAGTCTGTTACTGTAGCTTGTCTAGCATGCACCAACTTTATAAAATAAAATAAAATGCAGTCGCAGCTTAAAAAAATGTCACACTTGACTTCTTCTTCAAACTGAAAGCAAAATAATTTTTTTTGCTGCAGTTTTTTCAAATATTACAGGATTTTTAGAGTAAAACTAAACACAAGCAAGGATTAGATTGAAATTAATCTGACCAACCTTAATACTAAAACAATATGCTTTTAATGTTAAAATGTAATCAATTACATTTTTTGGCACCAACTGTCAGATAAGCCTCATAATTCCACTGTTTTGAATGTTTTTTGTCCTACAACATGAATTCAAATACATGAAATGAATCCATACTTATGAGTCTCTGCTTGTATCCACAGACATCAACTCCTTTTAATGTTATGAAATATACCGAGAATATTATGTATCGGATAAACATTCAGTGGCGATCATCAGATCAATATTTAATCGAATAATGTTGGATAGTTTAGACTAATCAAAGTAATCAGATAAATTGATCAAAGCTGCAGCACAGCTCTGGAGATTGGGGGAAGTGTTTCATACACTCCTCCAAGACTCGCTCTGTTAGGGCAAAACATTTGCTATATTTTAACAGGCAAGTATCAAATCGATTTTGTTTTTTTTGTTTTTTTGCATTTAGTTTTTGCCAAAATTGGTACTGGGGATATTAGCTGCAGCCAGAGAGGAAAATATATGATGATTTTCAATTCAGTAAAATGAGACAATAGCTTAAGTAATTTTTCATTGATGAACTTTTCAGCGTTCCTTTTTCTGATCATGGTACAATAGCGCCTGCTCCAGTGATCATTTGAAGTTGTGACATAGCTGTGTGGAGGGTTTCACCCTTCAGGCGGGTTTGAGAGTGTCGTAACCTTGGTTGTCATCCTTCATAAGTGGAGTGAGGGGTTGGTAGACTCCATCAGGAGTAGCACTCTGTGAGGACACTTTTTGTAAAAACACATGTACACAACATACTGTATATACAAAGTGGCCACAACCCTCTGTTAATAGAACCAAAAGTGTTAAGTTTAGTAGCTGCAGACCACAGTGAAATAAAGACATCATTTTCCATTTGGTGCAATAAAGCCATAAGGTTATGTCTTTTAACCATTCAAGTATTATTTCACATGGTTGTGTTACAGTAGCTCTTGCAGCAGTGATCATTTAAAGTTATAACAAAGCTGTGTGGAGTGATGTACCCTCCTGGTGGTTTCGAGAGTGCTGTAGACTTGTTCTTCATCCATTGTCAATGGGTGGAGCGATTGGTAGACTCCATCGGGATCTGCAGGGTTCTGTGGGGACATGTTTGATTTAGGTTATTTTACTTGTGCCAGATAAAACTGGGTAAAAGAAAATACATTCCAAGACAGTGCATCAGTTCAACATATATACAAAGGCTCCACATTTTCAAAGTGACCTGAATTGGCAGTAGGCTAATAGCTGGTGTGATGCAAAGGGAGACAAATGTCAAGGCTGATAGGGACTGAAAAGTAATTTAGGACACACATATTATGAGCGCTGTCGCAGGCCTAAGTTGTTTCCTCCAAAGTGGTTCAGTGCGAGCCCCAGCGTGAAAGCTTCAGCGTCAACAGGAACACATGTGGCTTTTTTTCCCCTCTGCAGAATTCAACATATCAGTGACTATAAATACTGCAAGCTGGTTAGAAACCTGCTATTCCTCCAGCCAGACAGCACAATCCAGTTGTAATTTAAAAAAAAACTAAATTGTTTACTCATTGAAGTTGTGCAGTGTGAATCTATTATATAAAGTTATACCAATTCTTGGTACAAAGGGTCAGGATTTTCAATATACACCAACACGCCACACTGCACTTCACAATTAACAGTTAATAATGATGATTTAGTTTACTTGTTTTACTTGAGACCTTCTCAGATACGACCTGGCTCCAGAAAATCCATGGTATAATAAAACTGCTGTGTCAGGTCACCATTTTTGCAGTTATAAATCAAATCTTTTTTAAGTCTTGGCGGTCTTGTCTGGACGACTGTTGTGTCCATAGGGGCATACATAGCTACATAGATTTTCTGGGCATCATATTCAATCATTATCTTACAGAAGGGGAACAGTGATGTTGTTTTTGTGCACCAAAAATCATTTTGAATGTGTGTGGTTTCAGACCTAGTTGAAAAGCAACTCACCTCTTGTATGTCTTCTTCTGCTCCTAAAACATATAGGAGAAACAATTTTTCGTAAGTCAAGTGGAGACTTTTGATGTTGCAATAGTGTATATATGAAATGTGTGTGGTGGCTTGTGTGTCTTACTCAGATGTTTCCTCCTCATTTTCCTCATGAGCATCAGTAGGACCATCAGTGAGGTCGGTATAACAATAACACCAGTAATCAAATACGGCACACTTCCTGGCAAGGAGAGCAGAAAGACAGATGAAAAAAGTGACATCACACTTTTATCCTCTGTGCTATAAATTGAACTTTTAGAAACCTGAAAACTGAAACTTGATGTGAACGCTGGATGCAAACGGAATTGAAGACAATGTCAAGAGTCTAAAAAAGCTTCAGGTGGCAGGAATGAAGCTGGTAAATGTAATACGAAAACTGGCTGTTTATCTGAACATACGTTTGTTGTATTAATATTAACCAATTTACGTGAATGATTTTTATATTCTTTCAAAATCTGAAGCTGTCTCTGCAGTTTGTAAGTTGAATATACTCATTCATCAACCTAACATTCACTGGTTTTAATCATATTCTATTTCAACACGACACTGATGTTACTGCTAAGCCCTTGACTCATTCATATGATGCACTGCAACTTGAATTGCCATTGCAGTGTATATTTGAACATGTGAGTAAAACATGCCGTATCTAGGTTAAGCTGAGTGCACATCATACCAGCTCCTTGTGTTGCTGATGTAGTAGTCATAGTAGAATGGATGGTGTACGGCACAGGCGTATCAGTAATAACATCTGAGCCGTCTGAAGACATAGTCAAGCTGTTTGTAACAGCAAATGACTGCGTTGAGTGAATGATGATTGTTTTTGCCGTTGTCTTGGGACCAGAAGACTCGGCTGAGAATAACAGACAGATTATCAATTTAGTCCATCAAGTTTTTTACGTTTGGAAAGGGAATTGTGTTTTATATTTTATTTTTTATGAAAGGCATTTACTTACCATCTGTAACTTTAAGATTCACCTCTATGAATGAATCAAGGCCAATCTCCTCAGCTCCACAATAATATATACCAGAGTCTGATTTTTGGAGATTAGTGAAGGTCACAAATAAACCTTCTGCAATGTTAAACAACTGTATTCGACCCTTATGAATATACTTTCTAAATGCTGCTTTGATGATGACGTGTTTGTCTTCTGTGCATGGACTCTTACAGAGGTACTTATCATTATACTTTACATTAGACCAACTGTCCCAGTCTGAGCATTTGACTTCCACACTTTCCCCAACACGTCCATTTATGTTGAGAGGCTTCATCTCCACAATACTCAGAGCTGCAAGTAGAGATAAGTGAAACATTGTTTGTCATTGTCATAATGTAATAAGGATGTAATGTAATGCATGAACACACACTAAAGAAAGTATTGATCTTTTTTATTTTGTTACGGCAAAAATGCCCCCCCCCCCCTTTTTTTTTTTTTACAAAGTATGAGACTAAATGACTCGAAGAAACTTTCTCGCAGCAACAACATTTGATAAACAACCTACAGTGAGTAAAAATAGCGAGAATTTAAAAATGACAGACTTACCTGAGAGAAGAGAAGAGTACACGTAGATCTGAATCATAGTGACAATGTGAGGCAAAGGACAAAAATGTAAGTGTAGAATTATCAGGTCATTTAAGCAACAGTCTTTACTTTGTAACTTCCCCTTCCTCTCACTCTTTTAAAGACTGAAGCCCCTCCTTTCCTTTGACCACACACACACACACACACACACACACACACACACAAACTCTTGTTAGATTATCAGACCTTTAAAAACAATAATGAGATTTCATTGTTGATAATAGCATTACAAAAACATTTATTGAACTCACTCATTATGTTGCTACATACAGTCATGGAAAAAATTATTAGACCACCCTTGTTTTCTTCAATTTCTTGTTCATTTTAATACCTGGTACCACTAAAGGTATAATACAATGAACATGACAAAAAATGCAGCTGATCACATAATACTTTATGTCCTATTTGACATTCTTAAGCTTAATTGTATTCCCAGGGTATATAAGAGGCCATTTCATGTCATAAGCAGCACTGCACATGCAAAGGCTTAGAGTGGTTTCCTGCTTACATTCAAGCCATAGCACAACTCAGAAGTTGTCAGCTCTCACATAATGCCTAAAACAAAAGAATTATGTGAAGCCACAAAGGCAGCCATCTTGGCACTGCTGGAAATTGGCATGAGTGAGAGACAGGTAGCAAAAAAACTAAAGATCTCCAAGACAGCTGTTCATTACAACAAGAAAAAAACAAGCCGAACACGGCACTACCAAATTGCTACCTGGCCGCGGCAGGAAACGTCTCTCTACCCCACGAGATGACCGTGCACTCGTCCGTTCCTGTGTCAGGAATCGTCGTCAGACCTCCAGGGACCTTCAAAATGAGTGGGCACTGTCGAGAAATGTGACTTGTTCGGCAAGGACAGTTCGAAACCGACTTGTTGAAGCTGGTCTGAAGTCACACAGAGCACGGAAGAAGCCCTTCATCAACGAAAGGCACAGGAAGGCCCGGTTACTCTCTGCTAGGGATCACAAGGATTGGACTGTTGATGATTGGGCTAAGGTTCTCTTCAGTGATGAATCCAATTTTGAGTTGATGCCCACTCCAGCTAACTTACTGGTTAGGAGGAGGCCTGGAGAAGCCTACAAACCAGACTGTCTTGCCCCTACAGTAAAACATGGGGGTGGATCAGTGATGATCTGGGGTTGTTTCAGTATGAGTGGAACAGGGCAAATGCAATTGTGTGAAGGGCGAATGAACCAGGTCATGTACAGGGCTACTCTTGAAAACAGTCTTCTTCCATCAGCTGGAAAACTCTTTCCTGCCTCGAATGACTGGATTTTCCAACAAGACAATGCCCCTTGCCACACAGCAAGGTCAGTTAAAGCCTGGATGGAGAACCACAACATTCGCACCATGCCTTGGCCTGCTCAATCACCAGATCTGAATCCAGTTGAAAACCTATGGAAAATCATCAAACTCAAAATGGAGAACCACAAGCCCAAAAACAAAGCAAATTTGTTTGAATTTGTGCAACAGGAATGGGCTGCTGTGACAGCAGAACAATGTCAGAAGCTGGTGGAGAGCATGCCAAGACGCATGGCTTCAGTCATCAAAAACAATGGTTACGCAATCAAGTACTAACTCCTGTGTGTATCATGTGTTTAAAGCAAACAGAAAAGAAAACATGGAATACTTAAAAGCAGTGTTTTTGGCAGTACAGTGCCATAGCTATCGATGTAAGAACTTAAGTGATTTTGGTTACTATCAAGAAAACCATGGAAAATGGCTAGATATCAGCTCTTAAATTAAACTCTTACGAGCTATTTTTGTTGTTATCATTATATTTGTCCAAACAAATGTACCTTTAGTTGAACCAGGCATTAAAATGAACAAGAAATTGAAGAAAACAAGGGTGGTCTAATAATTTTTTCCATGACTGTATTTTGCTGCTTTATTGAGATTAAGATACTGTATAACATATTTATTAGCAGTTAACTATGCCACTGTAACTAAAGCAAAAACAATGCCTTTGTGAGTTTTTCATATCTTTCATTGTGCATTCATCAACATTTAACTGCCTCTACCAGATTCAAAGCTTTTCAAATGAGTCAGTCGTAGTGGGCAGTGCCTTAAGATCTTTTACTGAAAAACTTTCCTGCCCAGATTCTTTCAGCTATTCCATGGAATCTAAACAATGTGATCCTCTAAAGCCTCTGTGTGGTCCATGTCCTTCCAGGAACCTGGAATTAGCAAGACATCAAACTCCATTTTACCATTGCTACATCTGTCAACATGACATATTCAACATATCTGGTGTCTGACCGTCCATCCAATCACTGAGTGTTACATGTGGTACAGATTGTCAAATAAAGGCTTTGATTTGTGATTTTGGGCTACAAATTGAGACTTTAAATTTACATGAACACCATCCTGTCTGTTCTGAGACTTGCTTGAAGACTGATGATTAAAGGCTTTGAGTTGCTATTCAACACCTGCATTACTTGGGACCACGTGCAGAACATGTGTGTTATCTTTGGATACCCTGCTGATAGTGAAGCAGTAACACATAAAAAGAAGAAGTAGGACAAAGAGTGATTTCACTGACTTGAGGTCTGCTCATGGACTTCCTGTGGGCATGGCAGTTGACTGTGTTTTCTTTATTTTCTCAGTCAGTGGGTACGAACAGATTCTACACAGTTTAGAGAGTTTATGGACTGCACGTCAGCAGTGAGTACAAGACCACGACTGTAACATCCCGGGGTTGTAGTAATAGATCACACAGATCACCAGGCCATTTTAAACTTTTATTTCCTCTCCACATCGCCGAACTCCCTCAGGACCGCCACACTTCACTCTCTACCATCTTCATCTCCGAGTTCAGGTTTCTGAAGCCACGACTAGATTTGATTTTTCATAACCAAAACTCAGATTTCCATCATTTTCTAGATCCTATCCGGTCATGTTAACAGTGTTATTTTGGAGGGTTAGGGTCAAACACAAAACTTAAACAAATAACTACCATGAGCCGAAACGTGACTAAGGCAGAGCAGCTGATGGATGTAGAGGACATGGCATAAATGCTTTTGTAAACCCCCCCGAAGAGTTTTCACTTTTAAAGGAACATAAGCAGGCCTACGACCCGGATCGCATCGGAGCAATATTTCCTCTACCTTTATATATCAAGTCAGCCGCTTATGCTAGGGCTATGGCAGGTAGGTATATTTATGAAGGCCGAGAGAAACTGATTGAAGCGGCCGTGACTGACGCCAGCCCTCACAACACCAACGGATAATTCAGTCCTCCCACCTCAACCCATTTCACAATTGTGCCTCTGGTTATGAAATGACCAAAATGTGTCGGCCATTCATGGAGACAGGGCGCCTTATCTCGCTTCCACCTCTCCACCGTCATTCCACCTCTTTCCATTTCATCCCCCTCTCTGCCCTCCTTTCTTCCCCCGTTCATTGTGATTAACCGAACCATTCTGCTCTCCTCGGTAATGTGTCTCAACGTGCGAGGAGGAAATGAGGGAATATTATCTCTGTCCTCTGCCGGCTTTGACAGTGCTTGTCGTTCAAATACACACTTTCATCATCCACTGACAATGCAGGGGCCTCTTCTTTGAATTTTGTGTGTGTCCAAGTGCAGTGGTGTCTTAGATAAAGCGACGTTTGTCAGGGCAGCTCAGATTTACTGCTGCCACTTGACACAGCAAGACAGTAAGTCAACCACTGTCACAATTTCATAGTAAAGTGGACAGTGTGTCTGATTGTAATGTTTCATTTATGTTGTATATACTGTTGTTCACAGTAAGAAAAGTGAAGGTGATAAGGGACCTGAGGGGCATATTTTCTGATAAGGCTCAGTGGCCAGGTAAACCCCTTGGTTGGCCAATCAGAGCTCTTTGCTTCCTTATTTATCTACTGATGTAATTTCATGAGCAGTAATTTTACCTTGCAAATGGAAAATAGATGAGAACTTAATTATAAGCACCAAAAATCATTGTGTTTCCATTTTAATCACCATCCCCCTGATCTTAACTGTTGATTGTTTAATCTCAGGGGAAGAAATCCATTTCATAGTGACGGTTGAGGAAGGCTTCACTCCAGCTCATCTTTTAGCTCTCACTTACTTGTTATGCCAAAGTCTGTCCCTGACTGAGTGATGCAATTACATCATTGGTCCATTGATTTTTGGAGTTTTAGGCTCGGGCAGTCCTCAATTATATCCTCAGGAGGCTTTTGAGCTTTGTGTAAGCTGGAGCGGGACATCACTGTGCATAAACAAAGTTTTACAACGACTTACGTAATTATGTTAATTATATCCTCGGGAGCACATTGAACCATATACCAGGGTTTGTTTCCTACACCTGTATATTACTATTGTAATATCTGATGGCTGTCAGCATTATAGCATAACGCTCTTCATATGAGAATATTTTATTAAGAATATGTGTTTTCTCCTCTTCAAGGCACAGTGTGTCGGATTTAGTTTCATCTAGAAGTGAAGTAGCAGATTGCAACCAACTGAATACCCCTCACCTTAACCTCTTTTTCCAAACATGTAGTAGAAGCAAAGCCCTTATAGACAGGCCTTGCCATTGGGCAGCTGTCTTGGCAACCCTTACGAAATTAAAACTACCCTTTTCCCTCAAGCTATGCTGCTGCTACTGAGCCTGCACATGGTTTTCAAGACACCAACTTCTTTTTAGAGCTCAATACAGAGTGTCGCCACATGATGTTGTCAGCTCATTCCACCAGAGGTTTAAACAAATGGCCACTAAAAATATGAAAGGCCTTCTTTAAAGACATTGTTGTGTTTGGCCATTCTGGGCTAGCGTAGAAAAGTGGCAGATGCTGTGGAAGACGATTTGCTTCCTGGGTTGATATTAAAGGTTCATTTTAAGGTAACGGAAGTTGTTATTTCAAGGTTATTATACACTAATGTAAACATAATCATGATCTTTTTTTGAACTAATGCTCTCCACTGTGCTGTCTTTCCGTTCAACTGTCCTATTTCAAATCAGATTTTGTGCTCAGGCTCGATTTCCTATATATTGCTCCTTTCCTGACACATCCATCTCCTCCATATTACTACCTGTTTCACTATCTTGTATTATTCACTGGGATGCTCTCTAAACGCACAGCCTGTTGCTCACATTGCTGGATTCCACTGACAAAAAGTGAAGTGAAAGTGAAGATGTTGATGGTGGCTGCTATATCTTCCAGTCAGAAGACTTGAGAGTTGAGTGTGGTGAGTGTCAAGGTTTTATCATATTGCTGTTCTGTATCACAACCAGTCTGTTTCCAACCTTCTGTACCACTTGAGATAGTATTACATAGTTGAAAAGTGTTTTTCACGAAAAATCAAGAATATGCTTCAGGTAGTCAATAAATATAACATGTAAAACTGGTAATTTGACATACAGCATTAATGTGTACAACTATCTTAACAGGGCATAAGAGCAGATAGACTTATTGATCTGATATGGCTATACAGGTTATCATTTATAATGTTATTTCTCCCAAATGAATATGTATAATGTTTGACATTAGGAAGTAACAGTTACTTTTGTTTAATATTTTCAGGTTTTAGTTCTCTGAGGTTTCTGCTTCCACCTCCTTACAATCAGCATGGTCCCAACATGGCCTGAGAAATAGGAAATAATAAACTTTTACCAATAAAAACTCAGGACAATACTATAAATACACAGCAGTCCTTCAATAAGCCATCCCACTTTTTCTGCAAATTCTCGTTAGCTACCTCTTTACCGTAAACCTTCCTGCCGCTCAAGTGGCTCTTAAGGGTTTGGAGTTTTTCTCCTGCATGTTAATATCATTACAGCCTCACGGTCCATCTTGCTAACTAAGAAATTAGACTGCATCATTGCAAAGTCACACAAGAGGCTGACAGATGAGCTCTCTATGGATTTTGCAGTAAAAACCTTTAAGATATTATAAATGGATGCTGTGTTTCTTATCCAATTTGCCAATTCATTGGTTTCAAAATTTGCAAGATTGAATGTGCAAATTAGAAGGTCCATATTCTCAGTGTTCTCTAGTTGCAATGGGAAATTTAATAGGTTTTACTTTATTATATGTGAGTAGAAGAGACTGGTCAGGTCAGTATCAGAATGAACGTGGCAGGCTCACACCAGAGTTTTATTTATGCTTATTCTCTCACACCTTTTGTGTTTGGGACACAAGGTGACCCTGGTGAAAAGTGATCCACACTCGAACAAAACAAACATTAGGATATTGTTTGTCACACAGAATGGCTTTAGCTGTGCATATTTTGTAGTTTTGATAAACAGTGCTCTATATCAGTCAGACTTTTTTCACAGGTGCACCTCAAAAGTAAACTGTACTAAACTCTTTCTGTAGATGAAGAGATCACTGTCGGCAAACTGCAGGAACTTGGAAGAAAAATGAGTTAGAACACTGAAAAAATAAAATGATGTGAAATTAAATAAGGACAAGTGCTGAGCACAGAGAAAGTTCACATGCTACAGCAAAGGGAGGAAATACAGCTGGTGCTCACTTTTATAAAGTTATCCCATTACTGTCAACGGGCTTCTGGGTCAATAGGCACATTTGAAATGACAATAAATAAAATGCTGGCTCCTGTGTGCTGCGCAGTACCCTTATGGGAAAGTATATGCACAATGGGTATTTTGGTCTGTCCCTTTGTGTGTGTGTGTGTGTGTTTATAAAGATGTTCCATTTCATGGCTAGTTACTGACCTTGCAAAGCTTCAACACTTCACTTCAAAACTAGTAAGAGGGGAAAATGTCAGCAGTGAGAGGAGATGGACAAGGAAATAAATGGCAGCATTTGTCACAGAAGCAAGAGGAGTAAAAGATAGGCAGGAAGAGAAAAACGGGAGAATGAAAAGTGGCTAAATCAACATAAACAGTGTTCAAAAGAGAGACTGATTAATACCAATTTAAACTCTTCCTCTAGAAGAAAAGGTATTGATTGTAATAGCAAATATGTCAATGTATTATCACCAGTAGAAGGAGAATAGAGAGTGCTGAAATGTGATGAAGATCCAAAGTCACGAGAAAGGAGAAACAGTGATGGGAAGGCAGCAGGAGGTTTTTGTGATGTGGTGAATCATCACGGATTCTTTTCCATCAGGTCAAATCTGCAGCAGACAACATCACTAGAGGCTGAGCTGAAACCTGTTATTAAGAATGCCTTGATGAGAGTAAAGCATTCTGATTCAGAGAGCAATAAAATAGGGGAGTTTCATAACATTGTATAATCCAAATAAAACTCTTGTACCACTCCTTCATACTATTTTCTATTTGGTAAATACTTATGTATGCTTGTCTTTAGTCATCCACCTGCTAAAGTCAAAGTTGTTTCATCTCTCCTCTCTATGGCCAGGGGTGATCTGTCATGCCAATCAATGCATGCATTCTGTGGTCTTTAGGGCAGATTTTTGTTAAGGTTAATGTTGCCGGCAGCGTTGCGATTATGGGGCAGCACATAGAGCTGATGTAGTTGGGTACATATCACTGAAACTGTACAGGAAGCAGTCACAGAAAAGCATCAGGGGCTAATAGTGACTGGTAAATGAATCAAAGGGAACTTGAAGGACTGACATTCCTGGCTCTGTCAACCACCCCTCTCACCCTGAAGTCATGTTTTTCAATATCATTATAATGTTCTGAAAGATGCACAATCCTTTATTTTCCACTTACCAAAAGGTCTTTTGACATCATATGCCATCAAAGAGGGCAATACAACACTGACATATGTCAAAATGCAAGACTGTAATGAAAAAATCAGCAATGTCAATGTAACTAGCTAGATAGCTATTTAGCTCAGAAAACTAGTAGTGATTGTTACATGCCGTTAGAAACATTAAAGTGATAGTTACAAAGACTCCGAAGATTATCTTTAAAAACAATATTATTTTATTTTGTATTTGATAGGTATTGTTATATACATGGCATAATTTGTGCTTTTTTATTATCAAGAATAAAACCATAGGGAACACATCAGAAAAATTAAACTTTAAACCAGGATTGAATTGTTCTTTTTTTTTCAGCTGGATATACTGAGAGTTCTACAAAACCAGGAGAGAGGGGGAGGAAAAAGACAGGAAACTAAATAGATAGATAGGTAGATTGATAAATACATAGTTTTTTCCAGAGACACTTGCAGATGGTCCACTGAGGGTAGTGTGAACGTTCAGACTGTGATGTGCTTTTACCAACAGCAGCAAAGGCACCTGTGTATCACTTTGTTTTAAAAAAGAAAGTACGCCTCAGGGCCTTTATCCAGTTGAGTCCATACACATATAACCAAAATCCATTCATCATTTTCCACCAGGGGGATCTCTGCCACGCAAATTTGCTGTTTTCCTATTATTTCCAGCCATGGCAGAGGTTGGGCGCTAGGTTAGCCAAGTGGAGGCCATTCACACTGATCCCCCCATCTGAGACTGATTGAATACATAAAAGACAACCCCCAAAATAATATTCTGGACTCTTTACTTTTCAGATGTAGGTTCCATGACTTTTGAAAGGGGGTATAGTGTGAGACTGAGGGAACATTTTTTCCTGATATTTGACTTTAGGATGGCCAAAGGAGATTAAAGAGTGAAGGTAAAACAAATAAGATGTCAACAGCTTTTGGTGAGTGATGGGTATGTGATGAAGCACAAGATAACAAAATAAGAAATGTTTAGAATTTTAACTATAGATAGATTATAGAGAGTGCTGAGCAGGCTGAGTAAGATATAATGAAAGTAAAAGTACTGCAGCAAAGAAGGTAGAATAAGGAGAGTGATAGCAAAGAGCAGAATCTTCTCTCAATGAAGGTCACACAAGAAAGGCTGCACAAAAAAAGTGACAAAGAAGAGTGACGACAGGGAACACAAGATAAGCATACATAATACTCCATAACAAGACCACATTTGGTCTGGCCATCATCTGAATGCGGCCTCTGCCTGGTTGAAGGTTTGGCTCTGTGTGTTTGCTATAGCACCCACCTGAACCCTCACTTATCTGAAAGACTTAACTCGCTGTTCTCTTCTTTTTTCTTATCTCACTTTCTTCTGTCTCTGACAAAATAAGGATCATATGCTGGGAAATAATGACCCCTGAAAAAAAAAAAGAAGAAAAGATGGACACCAAAAGGTGTGAGAACAGATGGTGAGAGATGCTGCGTCTGGTTCAGCTGTGATAGTTAGTAAAAGAGATTAAGAAAAAAAAAAAGGCCAGTGTTTTTTGAAACCAGACTGGTGGAAAGAGTGAATAGGCAGAGTAACCTTGTTGTTACCAGTCCAGTGTACGTAGATGCGCATACGGAACAAAATAATTAAATCATAAAGAAAAGATAAAGCTGCAAATTACAGACAGATACAGGTTTTCAGAGATGTTTAAATGAAAAACAACAAGATACCAGGAGATAACATGCAAAACATTTGATCTGAACTAAAATAAAATAAAAGCAGTTGTAAAAAATAAATGGGGAAAAAGATTGTGAATGCAAGGTGTTAGCACAATTATTTGCATTAGTCATCCTATGAAAAGTGGGGTCAGAGGGCATTTTCTCTATCAGGTGTAGATTAATGTGGGTCACATGTCAACGTTTGGGTTGAGAGACTAGAGGGGGAGGAGGGGGAAGGCCTTTCTGGTATAGATTGGTCCGTTAGCTAGCCTCAGCTTCCCATTAGACTAAACCATTGTCTGATTTACTTGCTAGTGACCCAAAGGGCAAAACCAGGGTGCACATTGATGTCTGTTAGCCAACTGACAGGTTAACCAGGGGTTCCTGCCTGTCTCCTTGCTGGGAGTCTGTAGTCCATGACCGTATCTGTTTATCCTAACAAAAGCAGAAGTATGTCTTCCAGGATATCTCGCTCATACAGTGAATACACAACCCACTTTTTTATTGTAAATGCGTTTGCTGTTCTCAGGACATCCCAAAATTAAATCCTTGTGACTTTCAGAAACCATCATGGCAGCAATTCAACAATGGCAAAGACAGCCAACGAGAGCCTCAGAGTGAGACTGTCCTTCGATGTTCATGAGCGGCCATAGCATCGTACCCACCAGCTAACCTTTGTCAGGCTTTTGCTTCCAAGTCATTCATCCTTTTGACTAGCATTGGCTACTGACCAATCCATATTAATTTGGTTGGTGAGCTGGCAATAGCTCTTTACCAAGCTGCGGTCCATGTTGAGTTGGTCCTTTAGCTGGCATTAGCCTCACACCAAGCCACAGTCCATGTTGATTTGGTCCGTTAGCAAGCACTAGCTTCCTGCCAGGCTGTAATCCATATGATACGATTGGTTAACAGACAAGAACTTCGTGCCATGCTACAATCCATGTTGTTTCGGTCTGTTAGCTGGCATTAGCTTTCCACAGAGCCATAATCGATGTTGATTCAGTATGTTGGCTAGCATTAGCTTCAAACTCTAGTAGTCCATATGTCCTGGGTGTTTGTCTGTCTCCCAATTTCAGCTCCAGAGACAAAAGTTACTGGTGGTTTGGCAGGTAGAGCCTTTCTCAGCCGGGGAAAGGTAGAGTTTGCCGTTAGCACAGGCACAAAGCTCGTACACAGTCTGTTTGGTGTAGGTGGTGCCTGCTGGTGCACCCTCCAGGGGGTCCACAGCACTGCCAAGGGGAATGTTACCCAGCCTGATGGTGTTGGCGTCTAGAAAGATCTGTGAACATAAAAGAGATATGATTTAGAAAACTTTGATTTGAGATCAATGGATGGAGAACAGAGGAGAGAACAAATAAGAAGAAAGGCAAGAGCAAAGACAATAAAACAATGCAATTTGACAGAAGACATGAAATTGGATACACATGGAGTGGATGCTAAAGCTGTAGGGGACTGAGCTCATATGGATTGTCTTGGCGCCTAAAATAACAGAAAAAAAAAAGGGGAGAAAGTTGTGTCTCAAAAAATGAGAAGAAACTGGGGTCGTGGATACAAAGAAAGAGAGAGTACACCGCCGTAGGGGATGAATATACACTCTGTGGTCGACTGGGGTTGTCATCAAGAAAGATCTACAGAGACAGAGTGGGAATTTCTATTTAGAACGGGTCTCCTTTGATGAAGAGGCAGAGTGGGAGTGAATGAGGCAGAGGGCAAGATAGGTGAGGAGAGAAGCAAGGGAGTCAGTGGGAGAGGAGTGAGGGGAAGACAAAGAGGCAGGGAACGACACAAGGGAAAGCAGGCAGACAGAAGAAGATTCACTGCAAACAAGTCTTACTCACCAACTAATTCAATGCAATATCATATTTGTTATCATGTTCTCAAACAACTGAAAAATCAGCCAACCAACTGAACTCACTCAAAGCTCTTACAAAGATTTTGGATAATTTCCTAGAAACAAGAGGCTTTATTTAAGAAGAAGGAGAAAATAAGACTTCATCCTCGAGATACAATCAAGCAGCTCATTAAGATAAAATGAGTACAAAGATAGAAATAACACTATTTATAAGACTTTATCTGCGCATACGCTTCGGTAATTTTGCAGTGCTCTGACTTCAATGTATGAGTGTACTTTTCACTGACTCGATGTTGCAATATTGGAGGAAACCTTCTGAAATGATTTCTGAAGCAACTAGACCTTTACGGCACTTAAACAGATTCTCAATCGGTTTGGGCGGACGGAGGGTCAAAGAGTTTGCTTTTTGATGGCGACCAATATATTTAACAGATCATCTGCCGAGTCAAGTTTATCACAAAAACAAAAGGTCATCCACTGAAGAAGATACACTCATTACCTTTATAAGAATAAGGACATATTGGAGGATGCAAGGCTAGATAAACAATGAGTGTGCAAGATTTACTTGATCTGTGTCAAATAATGTTCTTAAAACATTTATAATTTAATTTAACACTGCTCTTAACAGGGAGATTGATTTGTGTTTACATTAGCACCAAATTTAGATAACTTGATATGTTGCAAACCTGGGGCTGGATAGTATTCCATTATCGTGACACTGATCAATGCTGAGTTAAATATAACTTTGTGTACTGTACTTGATAGGCAAACAAAGGCAACAAAAAGTAATGATATTTATCAAAATGGCAAGTTGGGTTATTCCAGCCGTGGGAAGATGGAAAGCATTTAGAGAAGAGCAAACAAGAGAGAAGCTGAAACAGAAACAGTAGTAAACAACAACTTAACGTTGAGACAACTATCACTGACAATGAGGGAGTGTCCTGTAAAACATAGATTAAAGAGAGAGATGCGGAAAGATATGGACAGAAACCCTCTGAGACCGAAGGATTTTCTTGTTCTTCAAAGACAGGCAACTTCTATTTTCCTCTCACTCTCAATCTTCTCTCCTCCTTACCCCACATTCCTACCCCTCTTCAATCCCTCCTGACACTTACAGGACTTCTCCATGCATTCCTTCAGTCCACCCATCTCATCTTCAGACTGATACAAGCTCAGTATCAAGTGAGAATCATTACACAATCTTGCTTTCTTGCTTTCGATTGACTGCTCCGCCTGCTTACTTATTTGCTCCTCCGTCCTCAGTGTTCAAGAAAGCACCGCTCTCTTACTCTCCCTCTCTCCTCTCACACTTACAGTCACCCACACACCCCAAGGCCGGATGATAATCTCAGCAGACATCTGGATCCCCATTATTCATGCTCTTCATTTTAGAAACGAGGAGAGGACGTGAAAAAGTGTGTGGAAAATAGCTATGAGTGCAAAAGACTGAGGAGAAAGAGAGGGAGTCAGATGAAAGGATAAGAGAAGGACGAGAGAGAGAAAATGTCAAATCAGAAGTGGTTGGAGGAGACGTAAAGAGAGGGAGATAAGAAGAACGAAAGAAAAAAAGGAGAAGAGAGGAATGAGGGATTTATATACCCCAACAGCGAGGAACCAATTAGTATAACTAATGATATCACATTGGCTGACGGGGCACATCTCCATCTGTATAAACAATATCTTCTCTCTCTCTCTCTCTCTCTCTCTCTCTCTCTCTCTCTCTCTCTCTCTCTCTCTCTCTCTCTCTCTCTCTCTCTCTCTCTCTCTCTCTCTCTCTCTCTCTCTCTCTCTCTCTCTGCATGATGGAGCAGAGCAGAGGTGTGCTCATGTTACCATTAAATATCTGTGCAGGTAAAAGCAGTCCTTCTTATACAAATTAACCTGAAGGCAGAGAGGCAGGTAACCAGAGCAGTGAGAATTGACTGATGTATCCTTAAAGATGGTGTCATCCCTAATAGCTCAGAGGTTTTGACACAGTGAGATAGTCAAACTCAACAAACTCTCCTGTACTATTATTTTCCATTCTCATGTCTAGAGGTTCTTGACAGTTTTAGATATATTAGTGACCAGAGATTATGTCAATTAATTGATTGGCTTATTGATGGAAATTCACTGATATAGTTTTGATGTTTTTGATGGTTTTGACTTCATAATTATCATTAAATACGCTCTCCAGCGGAGATTAACGTCATCAGATGAGGATGGAGTGTTGAAATCACTGATTCTCTCCTCAGGAAATTGTTTCGATCCCAGTTTTTCATATTCTCTTGTTTCCTGTTTTGTTTTGAAATTGTGCCCTCATGTGTCGGGTCTTGCTCTCAGTTCATCCTTCTAGTGTTTTTCTGTTCCTTTTTCTCCCTCGTCCTCGTCCCTCATGTCTTTGTCAATTTGTTATATCTTCCTGCCTGATGTCATCCTGTGTCTCCCTGTTGGTATGTTTAAGATTTTTGTTCCTTGTGTTTTCATTGAGTTGTACTTTGCTTTTGTTGCACTTTGTTTAAGCTTTTTTTATTTGGTACTTTTTCTTTTGTCCTTGTGACTCACTTTTGTTTTTTTTTAGACCTCTTGGTTTTTGTATGTTTCAGCTTTGTTTAAATAAAGTTTGCCTTATGCTCCCCTATCCTGCATCCTGCATCCCGTGTGTTGTTTGCATTTAGATCCACACCTTGTTTGCCAGTTTGTAACAGGAATAAATCCTATTCACAGCGTCACCTTTGTCTTGAAAGGCACATTACATAACTTTTGTCCCTCGTGGTAAAAAAAGACAACTATCACCTCATGTCTTAATTGATAATTTTGGTGAATATTATAGTGGTGTTATGTGACAAGTCAGCACAACCAAGAGTCAGTTTAGCCAGCCACACTTGAGAATATGACAAAGTTGAACAACACTAGAATTTTCCTTTAAGCAAATCATAATATATTCGTCTGCCATATGTCTTAACCTACAAATTAATGATTCCTTCCAGACAAAAAAAAAAAAAAGAGATAATCCTTCAGTCCCTATAGGAATATTTTAATGATTATGGAGCTGCTCACTGATTAGTATAAATCCCACACAGCTCTTGTAACTACAAATATAAAACAGCTTGTGCGTTATGTTCATAACTGTCCTGTTCCTACATAAGACTCAGACACTAGAAGGTTTAGTTGAGGTTCTTCCATTATCAAAAAATAAATAGATTAAATCATCCAAACAAAAACAACAATAACAATCAAAAGCATGGTGAGCCTCCTTGAAACTAACTTGCATGGCTATCTCATTAGCCCACCGTGCACATGGCTTTTTTAATAAGGCGGACAGAAGTAATATTGACAACAAGACACTTACAGAGGTGCTAAAAAAGGAATATGTCTCACTTCTCACCCCCATGTGCTGGCCGAAGGAAAATACCACGCTACATCTCTAAATGTCAAGGTATGCCCTTAACAGGTCCCTGGTGCACACCTGTCATCTTCCCTTTGGCTCCCCAATAAAAGCTGCCAGGGTTCAGTTACAACCTTACAGAGGAAAGGACTCAGTCACGGTTGGCAACATACCCCCAATCTAATTCCAACAGCGGGCTTGCCATAGCAACGGGAAACCTAAAATGAACTTGGGCATGGCAATGGGATGGGAACATGAGGCGAGGTTAGAGCATGTTTATGTGAGGCAATGCCAATGAAATTACAGGTTTCTCTTCCACAACGCTGGAAACATCACTGCAGAGGGAGGAGCGGAGAGAATAACAATGGCGGCGGAGAGTTGGGATGGAGACAAACATGGAGGGAGGGAGAGGATGCTGATTATGAGATTAAAAACAGCAGCAGGAAGAGATGGTGATTTACAAGGAGGCATGGAGTGAGTAGGAGATTGATAGAAAGGAGCTGAGAGATGACAGGAAGGAGGATGAAAAGCGATAGAAATGGATGGACGCTCGGCAGCAGGCAGGGTGAAGTGAGGGAAAGTAGAGGAGAGGTGGATGGACTGAGGGAAGGGAAATAGAGGAAAGGGAGTGGAAGTCATTTGTTGTAGCTTAAGGTCGGATTAGTGCTGACATTCATCCCAAATTAAAGTGTCTGCGAGTATTAGGTCGGCCTGTTGTTATCGGCATGTGAGGGTCTCCACACATGTGAGTGTGTTTTCAAGAGTGACTCTGTGTGGAAGGACATGTGACATATGAATATACTGTATGTTGGAGAGGAAGTGCATTTGTGAAGAAGTGAATTGTATCTACACTTACCCAGCAGCATGCCTGCATTGTGTGTGTGTGTGTGTGCGCGTGTCTGCATGTGTTTGCATGATTCCCCTGTGACATGTCTTCTCCTCACTGTGTTAGGTAGGAAAGAGAAGCCTCTGATCTTACCTTTACATTACGTCTCACGGACGGGACAATGTATTGATGTTTTATTCATGTTACTTGCCGACTTCCTTCCCAGCTCTGATATATCATGTGGTGTTTTCTGTGTGAAGGCAGGCGATCAAAGATGTTTGCTTATATTTTAAAAATCAGTTTCCATCTTTCCTCCGATTGTAACTTGTAGCACTATCAAACAGTATTGTTAGCTAGGATGTGGTTGAATGCTAATTTAGCTGCCATCTTACTGTTAGAAATGGGTCATCAAATATGTTTTTTTCCCTTGAAATATGGCCTGATGGATTTTGACAAGCCATAATCTTTCCATTTGCTTTCTATGTTTGCATCACTGCTTCCCATCCTGAGCCTGACGTCACAGAAAAATGACTGCTGTGTGAATAAGGTCTATTGTATCTGTTATACTGCAATATGATATACTTTATTGTCCACATAGGGAAATTGATCTTTGACCCAAATGCTGTGCACATAAATGCCTCCGAGTTACAGTAAAATAAACTACAGAAAACAAACCAGCACCAGCTGTGTCAGTCAAAATGATAAATTGCACATCACAAATACTGCACCCACCCCCTGGCAAAACACATTGTACATAACATATGTGGCACACAAACCCATCACACCATTAAACCATTGCACTAGCCCTTCAGCCTCAAGCAGCTTTGTTTAAAAGTTTGATAGAGGTAGGCACAAATGAATGTTTAAAACGACTGAGTTTACAGTCAGGGACTGTATCGTCTGCAACTGGGCAAGAGCTCATATTCTGTGTAGAGTGTCAGGTTGGGGTAAAAAAGGGGAAAACTATGGAAGGGGAAGGAAACTATGGAAGGGGAAGGTAGACCTAAACGCAGTACACTTGAGGCAGAGATGGGGATGAACAAAAGGTGAGCTTTAATTATAGCCGTTACAAAAAACCAATAGCAGACAAAATCAGGGCAAAAAAGCAAAGTAACAACTTAAAGGGCAAGACAAAGTAGCAACAGAAAACAGCCAGACAAAGTACAAACCAAAAATTCAAAGTTCAACTTAAACATGGGAAAATCAAAATCAAAACATACCAAAACGGGACAGAAGCATGAACAGGATCAGGAGCAATGATCAGGAACATGGAACAAGGGAATTCGAGGACAGAAACAATGACCGGACAAAGAGTGAGGGGAAACACAGAGACTAAATACACAGACACTAATGACATGACGAGGAACAGGTGAGGAGAGAGGAGGAAGGAAGCCAGGTGAGATAATGAGGGGGGAGGAGCACAGAGGAACAGACCAGGAGGGAACAAGACAACAGACAGAGGGAGCCAGAGGGGAGAACATGAGAGAAACTTAAAGGACACATGAGGGCAAGGAAAATCAAACACATGACACACAAGACATGGAAAAAACACAACACAAGACATGATATCAAAACCAAAAACCAAAAACCAGATACAAGAACAAACAGAAACAAGAGTCATGACATAGAGGACATGTTACTATAAATGTGTATACAAATGCAGCAACGTGTTGATTTACAAATACTGTATAACAGGATCACCTGACAATATGATTATTGCAAACTCAAAAATGATTGTTCTGAATGAATTGATGAAATGAGTCCCAAGAGACTTGGATGTGTTCATATTGATTTGACCAAGCCCTGCATACATATGATGAGGATATCTGTGTGTCTGCCTGTGTCATATATGTCTGTCTCTGTGTGTCAATAATACATTTGTAGAAAAATTGTACAGGTCTGGGTGGGTGGCTGGGTGTGTGCATGCAGTATGAGGGCACGTGCGTCCGAGCCCATCCCCCTCTCACATCAGTATAGCAAGCACCTGGCTCAAGGAGATGGGAAACATGCGGGGAGCGGCAATTATGGAGGGTCAAAACATTTTTCATGGATGATTTCCTTTGGCACAGCTGAGGAACAGGCGAAAACGAGATGTGAGAGAGGAGGGGAAGGAAGATGGCGATGAAAGGACAAGCTTTTCCTGGGATGAAAGGAGGAGGGAGGTGGAGGAAAAAAGACAGCAGAGGAGATAAGAGGGTTAAAGTGTCTTTGGGGGGAGATCAAGAGGAAGAACAAGTGTTGTGGAGTGTGTTGAGAAGTAGTTTAGCAGGGGAACGGAGTGGATGAATGTGTTTAGGAGGAGCCCGGGAGGAGGAGGGAGTGTAGTCTGGGAGGACATGAGAGGAAGAGAGGTGAGCATGAAGGATAACGGGGGAGCAGGAATGCAGGTGGAAAAGTAAAAATGGTGCAGTTTCATTCTCAGCATTTTCACCGCAAGTATGGGGATCCAACTTTTTAGCCATATCCTATTAGTGAAAAATTATCCAGCAGACATTTTAGCTGTAGCTTTAACATAGATTTTCCACTACAATCCAACAAGATAAACTGACAATCACACATGCTGCACATGAGTATCAGCTACTGCCAAGGGGAAGGAGGTTTAGAGAACCATGCGTTTGCAACTGACTTGTATTTGGTGATATTAAGAGCTGTTTAAAAGGTGTGTATCTTTCTTTGCTTATTTTTGTATAATTGTCTTCATTAGATTATGTTTAAATATGTCTTACCCGATCATTTATGTAGACTGTTTCATTGCCAAGAGCCAACCTCGGCTGAAAAATAAAGCCATTGCAGAAATACCAGAAACAAGTTCCTCTGAGTGCCACTTGAGCCAGGCTCCAGGTAATCACCATGGGCCTTTTTTCACCATCACTTTTGGTCATGCTGAGTCAAACCAAGCCACGCTGATTTGCCCAGTTTTACTGAGCCACGTCTGCTGTGGACCTGCTCCAAAGTAGAGCCAAGCTGAACCTGTCCAACGATGGGTTTCATCAGGCTGGCTCTGTCAACTATTTTTTGAGTCACAGGGGGAAGGCCAGTCCAAGTTTCCTACAATGTAGGGCAATAAAGTTTCGCTAACTCTCAGCAGCTGATCCGGAAACAAAGTGAACTAACGAGTGTCAACTCTAAAGTCCCCGTCTGAGAAGAAGGAGGAGTAGCAAAGTGATGGGAGAGAGGCGTGAGAAAGGTTGAGAGGACAATAGCAGTACAATTTCACCGGTGCACGTACACACACTCTAACACAGAGCATTGTGCACACACGGACCACAGACACACACACAGTTCAACCTCATTGTTCACCCATTCCTCCCATTCCCCTTTTCTTTCCCTCTCTTGCTCCTTCTGCACACACACGCGCGCGCGCGCGCGCACACACACACACACACACACACACACACACACACACACACACACTCAACAACAATAGGTGGGAGGTTGTGAAGCTATCTGAGTGTATTACACAGACCATTAGGCATGTTGAATGGACAGACGCTGGAATGGGAGCTGACAATGGACTAAATGATAGAGACTGGAGAGATAGAGAGAGGGAGAGGGAGGGAGAGAGAGTAGTAACCCAGTTATACCAGGGACATAAAGCCATATCAGTCTGCTCTACTGTACCATATATTTACACACACACACACATGCACACACACAGACAGACAGACAGACACACACACACACACACACACACACACACACACACACACACACACACACACACACACACACACACAGACAAATGCATTCACACAAACAAGCATAGATAGACAGGAATAGATTCTCCCACAGCAACGCACTCATACACACCAACAACACACGGACAGAGTATACAAACACATGCTGTGACAGCTGTAACACAAATAAGAAAGAGAGACCAACAAACAAAACTCCCACACACATCGAAAGACTGAGACAGAGTTACATCAGACTGACAGCATGACAAACACACTCACACACACACAGATCTGTGATGATTGTCGAGGCAGTGTGAAGTGAAGGCTAATGAATTTTCAGACATTAATCACGCCTTTTGAAAGATATCCACTCAATCCTGCTATTGGCAGATATCTGTTAAACTGTTATCTCTCATTTATAAACACAGACACACACACGCATGCACGCACACACGCACGCACCCACACACACACACACACACACACACACACACACACACGCACGCACACACACACACACACACACACACACATCGATGGAGTTTCCCAAAGAATGAGATGATCTAGACACTGAGGGGAGGAGGGGACAGTGAAATAAGTGAATATACAAGTGTTTTTTCATGTGTCTGTGTTCTTTTGTTGTTGTTTGACTAGTGTATGCATGGGGCCAGACGCTTCATGTGTGTATTTACATCAATTGTGTGATGAGGTGAGTCAGTGCTGAAGTGTTGCATGTATGTGAGAGTCTGCATCTATATTACAGTACTTATTTACTTGTGTTTCCCTGTATATATGTGTGTGTGTGTGTGTGTGTGTATTTTATAGGCCTCCACAGCAGCAGCAGTGTGTACGACAGGGAGTTACCCCCTGCCAGCATTCTAATTCACTCACCATTCTGCATTACCTGCAGGTAAAACAACAAGCAGCGAAAAAAGGAGACAAAAAGCGGGTCCCAGTATATCAGCCCAATAACACCTCCAGGCAACAGCGTCTTAATAAACCCCAGCATTGTGTCAACAAACAATAACACTCCATGGTAACCCAACTTTGTTAAAAGTTTCTGTATTTAACCTCGTTTCACCTCCCAGCACTCAGCCCCACAGTTAAGTGAACTGTCATTATCACTTTTGTGCATAACATGAACAAATAGATTTAAAAGCACCATGTGGGGCCCTCAAGACTTCTTTAAATGTCTGAAAAGCATGTCTGAAATAAACATGACACTTTCCCATACAAGTCATAGGTTTTCGCCATGATGCTATTTGTATTTTCAGCTCGTGAATTACCATTGTTTACTTGCCAGATTTGCAACAAGAGCATTCCCTCTCACCAAGTTTAACATGTTTCCCTATTCGAAGCAAATACCTTACTTACTTCTTAATATGATGTCTGTTGTCTGCTTTGTTTAGTCTAAGTTGGCATATGCATGACTGTCTCCCTGGTTTTGACCCTTGCTCATGACACCTCTAACCAAAGTTGCTGTGAACTTCTAACTTATCTTGTGTTGGGCTTTTGGGTTCATGTTTGTCCATTTCTGTGCATGCAGCTTATCCCCAATCTATGAGCATGAGAAACTCTGTCCAACGTGCAAAGTTTTCTGTGAGCGATGATCATTCGTGAAATGTGACATTTACAATCTGCACATAAGCAGTGCTCACCATTTGCCTTTGTAAAACAATCTCAAAACGGTCAACGCAGGTTTCTGCAAAATATTTATATGTAGAATCTTTACAATTATTTATGTTGAAACTTTAATTTTGGTTTAGGTTATGGCGTGGTAGGTTTAGGCACAAAAAACACTTGATTAGGGTTTTGAAAATGTTTTTTTTTCTTAAAATATCAGTTTTTGTCACCACAAACATGGCTGGGGATGTCCCTTGGTCCACACATCCACCACCATCCCCTCCACCTCAAAATACAAAAGACAGGACATAAACATGTAATGAGTGACAAAAGTGACACTTGTTGAAGTGTCAATATTGTATCTAACCAATGACACGTACTAATGTCAAAGTACCAGTGGTTTGCCAAAATATCAGCTGCCAAAATGTTATCCTAGTTACTGGGCTTTTAAATGAAAACAAAACAACAAATCACATAAAAAACAAACAACAAAACAAAACATTTACAGTGGGAGAACACACTTGATAAAAGTAAATAAAGCCCTGAAATGTTCTTTGACTGGAAGCACCACCTTTAGTCTCAACTACAACATTTTGACGACGACTCTCCAGCCATGTACTGTCATCCTAAAAGGGAATGAATCATGTCTGGCCTGCATAAAAACTCCACAAACTACTACACATACTAACTTGTGACTAACATGTCTCCTCTCCAAGTGCATTAAGACAGAAGTATTTGCTTAATGTGTTGTAGTATCGCTTCCTGTGCTGTCTGCTTCTCAACAAACAGCAAACAAAGATAAAAACATGACCATTTGGCACACTAATTGGTGCTCTAGTGTGTCCCAGTGCACTGGACCTTTCCACTTGACTGCAAATGTAGCCTGTAAGTGTAATATGGAGGAGCATACGTATTTGACCAGTAACTCTATGACAGGAATTCTGTTTAATATCAAGGCCGTAATCCAACACATATTCTGAACTGTCAGTGGAAATAAAAGTTCACTTCAGTGATTTAGTCAGCCAACTTACAAACTTCCCTGTTTTGCTTCATCTGACAACTGGCGGTGAAAGAAAACCCGACCGATCTCAGCAAATGTAGGTTCCATGTTTCAGTTTGTGAAGAGTCTATTCTCTGAGGACTTGTCTGTTAAAATGAGTGGAGAGTGAGGTGAAACGACTCCTCCAAGATGAAGACAGAAAGAGGATATGAGTGAGTGATGCACAAAAGTTGCTGAAAAGAATGTTGGGCGCATAAAGTGTGTGTGATGAGACGAGCAGAGGAAGAGATTGATGAAAAGTTTAAGGAAAAAAGAATCAACAAATACAGATAACCCGAACATTACAAACAGGAGACAATGGACATTAAAGAAAGAGTGAATGAATGCAGGATAGAAAGAGAGATGGAAAGTGAGAAAGCGAGAGATAGAGAAAGGTAGTCTATAAAAAAAAAGGCCAGGAGGACTGCAGGAATCCTGAGAGGATCTGTCAGCTCTAGTTGGCTTTGATTTTAATGGAAGCCAGCGCTCCCCTACCTCTAACCCATT
Source organism: Acanthopagrus latus (assembly GCF_904848185.1). NCBI lineage: Eukaryota > Metazoa > Chordata > Actinopteri > Spariformes > Sparidae > Acanthopagrus > Acanthopagrus latus. The sequence goes on along the minus strand of NC_051039.1, from coordinate 20,830,747 downwards.
TGGCCCTAATTCCAGCGCTGCTTTCCAAACTTTTTAAACTTTAATGGCCCCTTCTTAAGTGCCAGCTGCTGACAACATTGATTTGGCTTTAAGCCTCGCTGTCCTGCACGCCTTTATTTTCTCCTGCAAAATCGACAGAAACATCTATTTTCTGCCATCCTCCCCCACCTCCTACTCATCCGATCCTCCCTCTATCCCCCTTTCATCCGCTCTTCTCCGTTCATTTGACGGTGTCAGCGGTCAGGGAAAGCTCGCATGAGAATGGATGAAAAGCAATGCTATTTGGATAAGCTGTTCTTTTTCGGTGAAGTATGTAGGTATTTATTTGGCTGGGTTGGCAGACAGAGAGGTGATACTTCCCTTGCAGACTGTGGGTGAGATGTTTTCAGTGATGTGCTGAACATAAATGTAATGGCATTGTGTTGCAGTGCTGCTGCCTGACATTAAACAACAAGAGAATGTAAGAAAAGTTGTAAAGGAAGGAGCAGTATTGTTCCATCTGCAGTCTGTCACGTCTTTAATTTCAGATTACCCAATAGTTAACAACTATAAGATACAAAAAAACACAAAGATACTTTGTTCAGAAGGTTATTGAAGTGTTAAAGGGTAGATATTTTGCACTTCTAAGTGACCTATACAGCATTTGGGTATTTGAAAAGTCAGAACACGCAACCCTGCTCGCTGTGTCTTTTAACGGGACAGTCCAACAGTTCTGAGGGGACTAACATGCACAACACAGAGAGAAGGTGTGACATGTGTGACTCTACCATATCTTTACATAGTAAAACGCTATTTCCTGACATCTAGTGAGGCCAAATGTTGTATGGACCTTTAAGGTGTTTATTACCAATCAGTTCAGCACAGTAATTGTCCTGCTTACTGAAAAGTGTAACCCTTCAGAGCAGACATTGTAGTTCCCCCTTTTGAGAAACCAAAACCTCAGTATTTTTGGCTACTTTTAACAAGGCAGTAATTTAAAAATCAACAGAAACCATCAGATGTCCTAGGCAATAAATAAATGTTCTGCAAATCGGCGAAAACAGCAATAGCTTCACAGTTAACAGCAGGATGCAGCTGATCGACAAAGACAAGCACCACTTGACAGTCCCTGTCGGCCCCGGGATCATCGTCTTGGACAACAGTCACACCAGACACTATAAATAATCCACTTGAGCTGTACAGGTAAGCAGGAGGATACTCTAGGCTGTATGATGTTCAATCAAGCGGGAAAAATTATTTTGGATCACAGATAGTCCCGCTGGAAAAATATTGTCTTTGAAAATGTGAACAGAGCTCTCATACAGCTTGAAACACGATGAAAAAAGTGTGTTCGTTATATAGATTTGATTTTATTGCGCTTTAGAAAAGATAACAAACACTTCAGTGAAATGTGCTGTGAAGTCAAAGTGACTAGCAAACTAAACTAACTACAGTGGGTTCATTTCTCTCGCTATTCAAGTTACAGTCAAGGCAAATCTTCACATTTGTCGAGGTCAGCTGAGCTGGACGGGTTTGACAGAGGGGACAGCTGCAGGAGGGGATGCAAAGCTTCCTTGAACTGTCTGCAATGATTCACCCATGCGTTATATCAAGCAGTAAGAGGGTATCAAAATTATATGTACACATTTATATGGAAATGTCACAGATTATTATAATCATTTTCATAAATGTCATAAGAGTTGCCGCAGAGTTGGATCTGTCAGCTCAGTGGCAATCAAATGTGTGCCTCTGAGCTCAAGGATAAAACATGTCCTCACATAAAATGGACCCTTATAAAATGGATTGCCTGGTCGTGCGGGACATTGCGTCATTGGGTACCACTGTCATAAAATGGTTTACAGATGTAGTGTGATCTCTAGAAGAGGAGCCAGAACAGGACATGCAGACAGATGGGACGAAACAAAAACATTATACGATAGTTATGATGTCCCATAGTATATCTGGCCATTGTGCGGACTCTTTTGACTATACAACAGTTTATATTTATTAAACTGATTTATCCGCCCTTCATGTTACTTGTCTCTTTACCTGTCTGACTGTCTCTGTCCAGTCTTCATACAGGATGTTTAAAAATGTTCCCTCTGATGGTTGAACTGTGTAGTTGTATAATTATAAGGCGAACATTTTTAGGACAGATGTACACAGTACATAATCATGGATACACCTTCATTCACACAAATATGTGTGATCACAACATAAAAAAACAAGGGCAAATTCATTAACATTGCAAATATAACATTATGTCTAAAAAAAAAGGCTCATTTAAGTCAAACGGTGCACAAGTTTTGAATAGTGAGGTAACCAACTTCAGTGATTAACAACTAAAGTTTTCTAAATTGAACTGAAGTGGGGTCAAACAAAGCCACATTATGTATTTGAGAATGTTTGTCTTTTTATTGGATGTTGCAGTTTGACAGAGCTCTCTCACTCTTTGCTGTTTAGAAGCCAGTTTCACAAAGGCTTTAATTTAATTTGACATTTTGAATATATTTAACTGATGTTAACTTGACATGTATCAAAAGCTGACACAGTATGTCTCTGTCTGTGCCAACCTGTCTGTCAATTCGTCTCAAGCTTACCCTGCAGGCAGACACACATTTCTTTTGCTCCTCTCTACAGGAAGGTCAGAGATCAAGGTCACTGCTGAGCTGATAGAGCTTCATTATAATTAAAAAATAATACGTACAGAGCGCTGCTGAAAGACAGACAGAGAATTGATTTATCATCATTATTTATTTATTCATTCACTTGTTTTTTCCTCTTAATAACTACAAGTGGAAAACTATTCTTAATTTTCTTATGGGGAGTAAGTGACTTAACTAAATCTACATCTACAAACATGTACTCTGATTAGAAGGAATAGGAAAGTTTAATGGGGAACTTCACTATCTTGGTGAAGTTGCAAATCAGCCTACAGACCTCATGAAGCTAATTTTTGTCATTCATCATAATTTTGAACTGGATGACAAAGAGTGATAAGCGAATGCCTGGGTTAGTCAAAGATAATTTTCTACTCTAGGGAAGAATTCTCTGTCGGGGGCTCTGTATTTCATATGCTATTTTATTTGGTATCAGTGCCTGAAGGACTTATACATGTGATTAGTAATTATTCCTAGCTAAACATATCTTTTGCCCTCAACCCTTTCCCTCCACTTCAACATGACACACGCTTTTCCATTCGGACACTGGAATCATTTGGTAAATTCCTTTCTGAACACATGCTGGTTCTGGTTGGGCTTAAGATGCTGTACCTGAGTGAACAGTTTTTTTTTTGTTTTTTTTTCATATGTCTGGCAAACTGCTGGTGCAGTGAACGATGACAAGGTTGGTCCGTTATTTTTTCAAGCCAAAGGCCCCAAACCACGATTCTTGTTGCACGCTTCTTCACGCTATTGTTCAGCATCAAAAGGGAGACATCTATTTATGCAGGGATGACAGTGAGAGAGAGACAGAGAGAGATAATGGATGAACAAAGAACAGAAAGAGACAAAAGAATACATGAAACACAGAGAGAGAGAGGGAGAGAGAGAGAGAGAGAGAGAGAGAGAGAGAGAGAGAGAGAGAGAGAGAGAGAGAGAGAGAATGAGATGACAGAAAAGAAGGTAAAAATTATAATCCCCCTCCCTTTCCCCAGAAAGTGACAGCCCCAGTGATGTATAACCCAGGCAGTGGAAAGTTAATTAGATAGGCTGGGTTACTTAGAGATGAAGGACTGAGAGGCTGAGAAGGAGAGGAGGAGGAGGAGGAGGAGGAGGAGAAGATGTAGAAGAGGAAAGGAAAAAAGAAAACAAAAACCAAAAGGGAATAATGGAGGGAGGATGGTGAGTGAGACAGGAGCAGAGGAGAGATACGTGACTGTGAAAAGACAAGAGGTAATAAGGAAACTGCGAGAGTAGGATGGAAGGGGTTGAGGAGAGGTTTAAATAATAGGGGAAAGGGCCTTGTTAAAATAATTTTTTGCTTTTACACTCAATTCAACTGTAAAATTATACGGCCATAAAACTATGATAGATGAAAGCTACATGGTGTAAGAAGGGTACCGCGGGTACAATCAACAATTAATTATTGCAACCGCCTCAGTCTCACTCTGGCACCCACTGTGCTTGGCTCAAGGACACTTTAACATGTCATGTGCACTGCTGGGCAGCTGATTGGATGTCTGCCCTCTGTCAGAGAAGTGCATGATACAGATCGCGAGAACAGGATCTGCACACACCTGCAACTAAAATGTCCCCAAAATGTTACACTGCAAGACCTATGCACTGGAACAAGCTAGCCCTGGGAATTCACCTCCTCCCACTGCTGCCACAGAGCCTGGAGGTGTCAGGGGCAAATCTCCCTGAAAAAGTAATCTGTTCCTTTAAATTATAAAGTTGCAGTAGCCATGAGCAAGAGTCTATACCAGCGTGCACGAGGTTAGAGGCAGGTCATAAATCTATCGCAGGGCAAATACAAATACCCACACGACACAGAGAACTCTGCAGACAAAGAACACAACATCATCCCTCAAATTACAAAGCTGTGCGCTCATATAGTGAGTAAATGATCTCCTACATATGCATCTCAAATTAATATTTCTTGTCTTTGTCACTGCCTCTGTCAAGAGGTTTTGACAAATTGCTTGGGGTGCAGGTACATTTTTTGATCTTAAACTGGAATATGCTCAAGAACTTTAACCTCTTGACAGTCTTTTACGTAAGTGCTGAGGGGGTTTTTTTCGTCAGACATTAAGGTTGATCATAAGGTGCCTTTTGTAAATCCTCATTTGGATAAACATGTTTTCTGTGCGGGGGATCAACATGTGGAATTCCTCACCTGCAGTGCTCAAACTGGGTCCTGACTGCGATCATTTAAAATCAGCTGGAAAAGTCTGAAACCAACTGACCAGGCTGCTGTTTTTCACATGAGGAGAGTGTAACTGTCAAACAATGATGTGTAATAATTTTATTTAGTATAACTACCTACACTGTATGCCACACTGCTTGGCTAAGAATATTAATGGTACATTTGAAAAGCCCACCATCTATTGTAAAGCTGACAATCTCCCTCATTAATTTGTTGCAAATATGCCAAAGCTGTCTCAAGAGTCTGATGACCTCTGTGTGCTTAATTCAACTCAAACTTTCTAGTGTCTGGTCACATCGATAACGCTTCCCGTTACTCAAAAGTAAGTCCATAAAGAAGATAAGGAAATAACAGAGCCATGAAGGGAGGAGAAAAGAGAAGCAGAAAGAGAAGAAAAAGGATCGTAGGAGAGGAAATGAGAAATGAGTTTAGAAGAAGAGCATCAAACTTTCACTGTTGTTTTCACAGACTTCTGTTATCTGTGTGTCGCTGTGTGTGTTTGTGTGGGATTGCTGGTGTATGAGGATGTGAGAGTGTGTGTATTTGTAATAGAAGACAGTGTGAAAGTGTGAGTGCATGTGTGTGTGTGTGTGAGACTGACAATGACAGTGAGTGCGACGAACGAGAGGGGGGCATTCTTCTGTTAATTACTGAGTTAATGACACACTATGCTCCAGCGGACATGTAACATGGCAGACTCTTGCAAACACTCACATACACCACACACACACACACACACACACACACACACACACACACACACACACACACACACACACACACACACACACACACACACACACACACACACACACACAAACGCACCCACACACAAACATGGATAATGGCTAAGTCTGCTTCGGTGCTCACGCATCGTGGCAGACTGCTATGCAAAGAGCTTGACAGTGAGATAGCAGGCTAACAATGATACACACACAGACAAAAACACACACATAGCAGCGGCATCTGACAGGGAACCTCATCAAACCAGCTTTAATGAAGTCACTTCTCTCAAATAGAAGAGGGGAAGAAAGGAGGGATGAGAAGAGGAGGGGAGAAAAGGAGGACAAGGTCGCCTGGATTGATGACGCTCATTAGCCTAATAAGGTACTTTAATGAAGCGGGCCCAACACTATAGAGTGCCACAGCACAGAGTCTAACACACACACACACACACACACACACACACACACACACACACACACACACACACACACACACACACACACACACTTGCATTCTCATATGAACTTAGCTATTTCTGTCAGTTTCTCTTCTATCTATTTTTCTCACAAACAAATAACCCCACCACACTCTCACACACACACACACACACACACACACACACACACACACACACACACACACACTGCAACACAAACACAAACACACATACATACTGATGCTTCATCCTCAATGCCATTTTCCCATACACACACAAATAAAGCAACAAATGGAAATACACTCACCTCTCCTTCTGAGGACTGCAGGAGAAGGTCTTTCCTACAGGATGCTGTAAAGTCTCCCACTCCAGCATTGACCTCCACCCCTCTGGGGGCCTCCAGTGTCAGGGTCCGAGTTGGCGACTCCAGCCTGAGAATCATACAGACAATTAAGTCACAAACATGGAGTAGAATCACACATCTGCAAAGACACTTAGTGTGAACCGACAGGGCAGTTTGAGCCTGATGCCTAAGCTCTTATTAGACAACAACTTCAGGATCAATAATGAGTTGACTGTGAACAAGGTTTTCAATCCCCCGCATGCTTGATCTAAAGCAGCAGAAAGCTGTGGTTGTACTGGTAAAGCTGATACAACAAACAGAAACTTAGCCAACACTTATTTCATGTTTAGGCTTGACTAAAGACCTCAGTGGAGTACAAATCCCCAAAGTTGAACATGCCATGGATACATAACATAAAAATTAAGAATAAATTGACTTGTTCTGTGTTTCCCTTGTTAAATCATACATTTAGTACACATACTACCTCAGTCCTGCTGGTTTTGGTTGGGTTATGTCAATATTACTGAAGCTTCTACAATGATCAGACCTCTTAAAATGACATATGCATTATTGTGCAATTACAATTTTAAAGAGATCCCCTGCAATATATCACCACTGACAGGCTTTTAACAAAGTGTTGGTCTTTTTGTTGTAGTTGCTGAAATTGAACTTATTCATACATGCCCAAATAATCAGATTATTTGGGCATTTATTGATAAGTTCAATTTACCTAAGGTTCTCAGTGACACCTATTTCTGTGTTCTGGGAATCAATATGTTGAACAACATGTCTAAGTATAAAGTAATGGGAGCATATGATTTGTAAGATAGTTGATTATTGAGTCTTGTTCCCATGCTGTTAAACACCAACTTTTTGGGTTGGTGGCCAGACCAGTGAACCCAAAGCATCAGTATTCGATGACCTGGGAATGAGACTCTATAATTAACTATCTACATATCACCTATGCTATTGTATAATATTAATTTCTATGTGTTGTATCGATCGTTCTATAAATGAAAGGGTATCATGAACAAGGTTTGTTGGCAATGGTCCATGCTATGAACTTGTCCCTTGTTAAAAAAAAAAAGAAAAAAAAGCATAATAAACTGTGATGGCCGGAGTATAGGACTGTGGTAGTAAAGTAAAGTTCTGAGGTGTACTTTGTTGGTTTTTGATGAAGCTATTTTTTGATTATATTTTACACATGAGGGTTCGGTTGCCATGGAGTGACCAAAGACATTTCTCCACTTTTTTAAAGAGTTGCTGAATGTTGGTGTAATTTGGACTCATCTTACTTTATAATAACTCTTTCATTTGTCTTTCAGAGAACCTATGAGAATGAATATGAAGAATGAAGAATTGTGTTACAGCACTTATTTAAAGTGCTCTAGCCATGGTTGGTGTCACTCCCCTTGTAGTGTGAAGGGTCAGTAGCAAAATCTGTGACTCAAAGTTGAAAGCAATATGAGATGATTAAACAGCTTGGTGGTGTTAGATAAGCCCAGTGCTTCGCTCAAGGGCATGTTAGCAAGTGAAATTAAATAACGAACGCTTTCGGCAAAGCTGACAGAATTACAATTTATGAAAAGGGAGTTTAACAAATTAAACAACATGCACACAACAAAGATCAAGTAAGAAATAAAATGCTTTGCAATAAGGGCACCTCTCCAGACAGGCTCTGCTCAAGGACACTTCAGAAGGTTGGTTTCCAAATCCCTACTGAGAGGTTGAAAGAATAAAGCATTCAAGCCAAGGGGTAGATTAACTGAACTCATGACGTGCGTCCAGTCTGTGGCCAAACACCAGAGAGGCGTAAACAAGCATCAGTGCCTTGGCCAAAGGCACTTTGGCTGGGAGTGATCGTACAGAGTTTCCTTTGTTAATGTCCTTTCCTTCACTAGAGTACCCTGGATGGAGAAAATTTAGCTTCTCCTCACAGGCCCTTTGGTGAGGAATAATTCTGCATTTCAGAGTTGCAATCTGAATAACTAAACATTAGCAGACGGGGAAAAGCTCTCTCAGCAGTGGTTTTTCATGTTTGGTTGCACACGAGTAATGAAAGCGCACTTTAAAAGATATTTCTGTTTCAACATTGCTTCTCTTCTGCTGCTTTTACTTTCAGGGTATTTAAGCTTTATTATTTGACCATTTAGTCTTAGTGGTCTACCTTGAGTGAAATACGCCTTTTTAGACAAAATAAAAAGATCAGCTAACTGAGGTAATTTCTACTTATTTCAAGTGGAGATTCAATGGATCCAGGCTTTTTTTCTTGATTAAGTTGTAATAAGCTGAAGTAGAACGGATCAGTGGTGTCAAGATAATGTCACTTGATTTAAGAAAATGCTTAAAGCTGACTGGTTTGCATCAGAGTTCAGTCATCTCGAGCCACTAAATTGATACTCTTGTTTTAATGGAAATTGGAGTTTATGAGTCTGAATCAGACTAAATGACTTGCTATGTGCTGCATGCTTTGTTCTGTGAAAAAGGAAAACTACATTAGAGGCACCTGCCTGTGTTTTAACATTTCCTTTGTTGTTTCAGTTTGATCAGGCTGTAACTGGCACCTAAAAACTCTTTCAGTGTGCCTCATAAAGAAGAACTCCAGCCTTTTATCTTTAACTTTGCATTTTTTAAAGACCTCTGCAAATCATGTCGGATTACGCTGTTTGTCAGCGCTAACTGTGGTATTTATTCTGGGTTGAAGGTAAAAGGACTGGAGATGTAGAGGAGTTGTGAGGTGGATTAAAGGCGAGGGAGGGTTTGCCGCTGTGCAGTGCTGAGCATCCAAGTGATATAATAAGTGTTGGAAGCAAACACTTCACATTGGGCCTGACTTATTGATCTGTAAAAAAACAGAGAGCATGCCGCAGTGCACAGAGGTTAAAAACAAGAAAAACAAAGAGAGAGACTGACAGACATCTAAACATACAGTTGTGTAGGAGATTAAAAGAGAGTTTGAGGGAGTGGCAATGAAAAAAAAAACATATCCTAAAGTTTTGCATGTGCAATGGAGAGCGAGAGACAGAGAGACAGAGAGCTCGCGGGTCTAGTCAACAGCAGTGACATGAGGATCTTTGGCGGGTTTGACAGTCGAGGCAATTACAGTGACGCTGCAGCAGGCTTAAACCAGCCCTGATGGGCAGGCACACACATACATACTGACTATCTATCACTCTTTGTCTCTGGACCCTGTCTCTCCGTCTCAACACAGCCCTCACTGTTCGCCATCGAGTCTGTTTTAACTCACCTGTCCGTTTCCTTCACCCACATGCCATCTATCCTTTTCTTCACTTCGTTTTTTCCACCATTTTTAAATTCCCCATAATGAGATGAAGAGTGGCATATCTGCACATTTTCCATGTGTAAGACTCGCACCCTCCAGGATGTCAACTCCTCAGCCACACAATTTGACCAACCAAACCCTTAAAAGATTTCATTTGGCATTAAATGGCATAATGTTGTTTACACTCGAGGGGCAAGCAGCATGTGGAGCCTGAGGGAAATGGAGGAGTGTCCGAGTGGAAAATAATCTAACTTGTATGATAATGTCTTGAATTCCTAAACTGCCATCAGGAGTTGGCAGCAAAAAAAAAAAAAAAATCCCAGAAAAAGCTGCTATGTGATGCATCATCATGAGTATGCCCAGGATGGATGGGCTTCACAATAAAATTGCCATGAACATCAATTAAGAGCTAAAAAATTGGGTTTGAGGCCTCATACAAGTCTCAACTTGATTAACTTTGGCTAATTTATGTGGTAGAGGATAGTCTAGAGGCCAGTGTTAGTGCTGTGTGTTTTATTGCTGTTCTCTGACTGATGATGTTCTTAATTTATGAATGTGTCTAGAGCTCATGTACTTGAGATTTCAGCAATCTCATATGATCTTTGGAAATACCCGTTAAGTTGGGAATTTGAGGAAAATAATGACTTTAAAACGTTATGATAAAGAATAGATGGTCATTTTTTTCAGAAATTTGCCTGGCTCCCCCGTCCCTCTCTTCATTCAAGAATCAATAATGATGACAAGCCTATGATGGAAATTTCTGTTCATACTACAGCAGATATAAAATTCAGCCTCTGCTGTACTTTCTGTTAAGTTTTAACAGTTTAGCACATATTGGAAGGCTAATGCACACACATCTAAGATGTGAACAAAGTAAACATAATTCCGGCTAAACACTTGCACTTTTGTCATTTTAGCATGCTCACTCTATTATTCTGCTCAAAGCATCACTGTGTCAATTAACAGCCTCACTTCAACACAGCTTTGTTACCACCAAAGTACTTTGGTATAATAACCTTTGAACCTGTACCTTAAATGTGATAAAAATAGCTAAATGCAGGATTTGTTTTTGTTCTAGTGTGGACAGTACTCTTTTACTGAGTGGGGTTGTTAACAGCCGAGCTTTGGAAGGTATCCCTTTCATTGGGAAACAACAGGGGAGCACTGAGAAGCTGCTTCATCTATTAACTGACAGACTGTGACCTGTACTGCAAGTCACCACACGACTGACAACATATACAAACAATCTCTTTTCTGCAACTCTCTGTCTTTTTACAACCAAGAAACAGACTTTGAGTGAGAAGATGCTGGACGCAGCAAAACAAAAGACTGTTGGCGACACTGATTGTCCCGACTGACTGATCAGTGGGGTGCTGTTGCTATGGATGGGGTGCAGACAAAATATATCATCGAAAGTCCCCTCTCTTCGTCTTTGTCTACACCTGAATGAGTTTAGTTGTTCTAACATGCTCTTCCCCAGTAAATACCAATGTTTATCCAAATAAATTCATTGGAATCAGAGACAACATAAGATGTGTAAGTTTTTCAATGAATGACGCCTAAAGCAATTTTTCTTAGCTATGCTGGTGGCATGGCTCAAGGGAAGGTTGAGTCTACCACTTCAGTTTAGATTGAAATATCTCAAAGGTTTTTGGAAAAACTGTCACGGAAATGTATACATTAAAAAAGAAATGAAATCCATCGTCCACAGGGAATGAATCATGGTTAACCTGGTGATGCCTTAACTTTTCCAATCTGGGTCACACTTTTGTTTTCAGAATGACAGTATATTGACACTCTCCTTCATTCATAGCACTGAACTGAGGATTATATCATGTCACTACTGACCATTAAACAAACACACATGATTCATCGCTGAAATAAACAGCCTGCTAATACTCTGCAGTCTAAGGCACTCCCACAGAAATCCACATAAAGTTTCTGGTCAGGCTGCTGTGAGGTTGTGTTTTTTCATGGTGCAGATAGCAGGAGTCTGCAGTCAAGCCGTTATCTCTGTAATTCATTATTATTAGAGAAAACTGTCTTCTCTCCCTCTCTGCTTGCATTTTTTACATTATTCCCTCCTTTCTCTCTCGCTCACTCACGCCAACAATCCCCTTGGTCTGTCTCATAGATCTGTTTTGACCTTCAGCTGCGACAAGGCCATTTTATACAGCGTCCATATTTGTCCAACCTGACAAGATAAGCAGGACAGAAATACATCAACATGGAATGGTTTTTATCTTAATTCATTTCTAGGGAAAAACAGAGGAACAAAGGAAGAGGGTGATCTAACATATTCAAAAAGTAACAGAAGAATAAAGGACAAAGACAAATGTTTGTACATTTTTAAGAATCATGATACTGAAGAATCCTCAGAAATATGAATAGAAATATGAAGAGTTTTATCGAAGCATTATCAACCGACATATTTGTATATTTCCATTTTAACATTTTTCTTTATAGTAGTTTGATCTTCACCTTCAATGATTTTGTCCCTTTTGCTACTCCCTGTATTCACTGACTATATACCTAATTTTCATTCTGCTTAAATACTGTGTGTCATACCATTTTGGGTCAGTTTGTAGAGCTCAAATAATTGCAGTGTTCAGACACTTGTGTCAAAAACTTGTGGAAGCCCTGAAATTGGCCTTAATCTTATCTAATCTTAAGAAAAAGCCTACCTAAATTTCACTCACTGGTTGCCTCAGCACAGAGCCAGCCCTAGGTATAGGCTGTACAGGCAAAAGCTAAGGGCACCATCATCCACGGGGGGCACTGCAAATAATAAAAAAATATATAATAATAAAATTAATACTATTACTATTACTACTATTATTTCCAAATATTATATATGCCCACAGCAACATAATTTCAGAGCAAAGCCTATTAGATAATGGAGAGGCCTTTTTTCTGGGTTCCTGACTCGTTGCACTGTAGCGTTATCACAGACTGAAGACTGAAACCATCTGGCGCCCAGTGACAGAAAAGAAGGAAAGAAGAGGGAGAAAAAACATGAAGAGAATAGAGGTACAGTAACGTCAATGTGATGGAGTGAAATTAATAGTTTTGGGAGCACGGTGTGAGCTTGTTTGCTTACTTTGGACAATAGTCCATCCAGTGTCTATAACTGCTTTATCCCTTTTATGGGGTCGCTGGGGTTTTTGCTGGAGCCAATACCAGCTGTCTCTGGGTGAAGGCAGGGTACACCCTGGACAAGTCGCCAGCTCATCGCAGGCCCGCAATTTGGGGTTCAGCATCTTGTTCAAGGACACTTGCTGGGATTTGAATTAGCAACCTTTGTCTATATTAGACTTATGTACAGCACACATCAACAGCATCAGGACTAAAGGCTGCACCAATAGACCTGCTGACTGTCCATCTCTTCTAACTGACAAAGTGAGATGAGAGCTAGTTCACAGAGGATCGTCTCAAATAAGAAAGCAGTTACACATTTCCCAGAAACAAAGATGGGACATGACTTTTGTAACAGAGTCTTAGTCAGTGGGGAAAAAAATCAAAAGAAGGTGGCTGATGTACTCAAACAAGAATGATAGCTTGTACTGCTTCTGCTGCTAAATATTTTCTCCAAAAGAATACAGACATAATAAGGAAGGACTACAGGACTGGAAAAATGCACTTGCTGAAGGTTCATGAGGATAGCCAGGAGCACAATACCCACATGGCAACATGGAAGGAGTTGGAGGTCATTTCGCAAAGCGGCTGATAAGTGAGAGATGTCACTTGCTGAGGCTGAGAGATAATATGTTTGTGCAATTACTTAATTATATTCTTTTTTTATCACTTTTTTCTTTCTTCAGTTTTTATTTGGTGTGATATTTTTGACTTAAAAGAAATAAAATTGATTGTCAAATTGACCGCGATGCTAGGGGGCGCCAGCTTAAATCTTGCCTAGGGCACCAAATTGCTCAGGGCCTACACTGCCTCAGCATGAGCATGATTTGTCAATATTTTTCAATTTTACAAGTTAATGTGAGAGGATTGCTAAAAATAAAAATATTGGCATGGATAGCAACAGCAGTCACTCAAATATGAGATTCATTTACTGCCACTAGACAACTGCTAAACTTTCCGTATGCTCCAATCACCAACAACGCTCAACCACACACTCCTTACACACTCTCCTATTTGTTAAAGAAGCCACGCTACTCTTTTAACACCATATACACTTGAGCCAATTGTTCACATTTTGGGAGACACTGATTGTGGCTCTACAGCTTCTCAAATTATCTTCTCAGTGTGCCTGTGCATGGTCGGAGGATGAAGTATGACTTCAAGACTCTACTATAGTCACTCATAATTGTTTTATTTCAGCAACAGCTTTAATCTTTTAGGTTTAAGAAAAGAATCAAGTTATTTGTCAAAATAACTTAATTTTTGGTGAACACTGTGGCTAATCACTATTGTATGGAAAGGCCTCACAGGAATATCATAAATGGTTGGGTTTATGAAAATATCATGGCTTTAAATGACTACATCCTTAAACAGCCACAACTGAGTTTTTCACTGGGGATTCGGACGCTGGGCTACCGGGTGAAAGTCCTGCTTGTACTTCACCTTTGCACACGCTGGTACTTTTTGCACTGAGGCCAGACAAACTTACATGTTATCCTTTAGTGGATCAGTGGGTCTACCATTTTCTTTGGCGTGACCCTGGGCTGGTTATAAAAATGTCATGTCTAGAGTTAAGTTCAACCAGCATAGAATAATCACAGAACCAGTTGTATAAACTGACCAGTATGGGTCTTTTTCATGGCAGACATTTTACTTTTCATGGTAAAGGTGTTAGGAATAACATTGGCTTTGTTCAATTCAAGTCTCCAGTAAGTCAAAGAAGTGATTTTTTTGTCATCCTGAATGATTAAGACTAGATTTTGAATAGAGGTTTAGAGAGAAACCATAACCATAATTGCACAAAAGCATACAAGAAGAACATTTACAGATTCTACATTTTTCTGTCTTATTGTATGTGGCAACCTGCATTATAGTTTGATACCGCCATCCACTGTGACAAAAAACAGTCAAGATTTAAAAGGTGATGTATTATTCACACATTATTATTGCATGTATCAATACAATATTGATATTATAACCTAAAACCAACTATTCAATAGAGAAATGCTAATGAATCAAATGAATCAAACAAACTATTGGTAAACATTTCATTTGAGTGTGAAGGCTCACTACTGGCTACAAGCTTGGTCATCATGCTTTGGGATGAAGCTACATTCTTTCAAGAGAAATTGTTTCTTTTGGCATATTTTTGAAAGCAGTGTGGGAAGTTATGCAGAAAATCTTGCTGAAAAATGTTCAGATTGGGTCTTTTTAGTGTGATTTATATTTCTCAGAAGACTTGGCTGACATTCATCCTGCCCTTTCCCTCCTCAGAACCACTGAAAGCCACACCACCTTATCGCCACCTTGCCATTTGGGACGCAAACCTTTAACCTTTTCACGCTAAATGCTCCATCATCTGCCTCAGTGCCCCTGCCACCAGCACGGTCCAACCCAACCCAGGAAAAGCTAAAAAACGTTATAAATTTTAAAAAGTGGAGCTGAGTGATGCACTGAGACAAGACAAAAGTGACAGCCTTTGACTTTAAGAGAGTTAAATCGAGACAGAATGCAGAGTTGTGGCATTTCTAAAGCCTTCTGACTTTTGCAGTGAGTCTGTGCCTGGGTGAGGGCGGGTGGTGCAGCGTCTTTAATTTGCCTCATGAATCCTGCAGGTGTAAAAAAAAAAAAAAAAAAAAGGTGAAAAGAGAAAGCCTTGGGCTGTTTTAAAAAGTTGTAAAAGTCCCCACTGAGTTACTGAGGTGGGACAGGAGAGAGTCAAGGTACATTAGAGGTTTGTCTTTGTGGAAAGAATGGGTGTATGTTTGAGTAAGTATGTTTGTGTGTGTCAGAAAGAAAAAGAGACAGAAATATTTGTGTTCGTGTGTGTGTGTGTGTGTGTGTGTGTGTGTGCGTGTGTGTGTGTGTGCACTCGTGTCCATGCAGGCGTTGGTATAAAAGAGGAGGTTAAGTCGGCTGGAGAGTAAATGTTGTACTTTAGCAACTCTGGGTCCTGAAATTTGAATTTCAATTAGGCTTGTGTGTGTGTGTGTGTGTGTGCTTGTGTGCGTATGTGTGTGATGTTCATGATGTTCAATGTCCTGTAGATCTGTCCACCTTTACACAATGCACTGCTTGACAAATCCTTAAGTTACTCCAAAACGACTTTCAGAGGCTCTTGCTGTCCTCCTTGCTGTGAAATGTAGCTGAGGAAATGGCTAATGGCAGAGTGCGTAAGGAGAAAAAATGTCAAGCAATTTCATGCCTTTGTGCCTCTGATGGGGCACCAAGCTGATAATTTAATCAGTAGTGAAAGACTAGCTTCACTCCTCCGCAAATTCAGCCATTCCATCCATTGTTCATTGACTTGTTTTTGCTGGAAAAGAAACAGAGTTGGAGACAAAAAGTTTGATAGCAAAAACAAAAGTATGAGAAAATGGAAGGTAGAGAATGGGTGGATGAGAGGAAAATAAGATAAGAAAATTGTGTCTAGAACGAAGGTGAATAACTTCACCTCCATCTGACCAGCAGATCCAATCACAAAGTAACCAGCTTGATCTGTTGTCTGTCACTCTTACGGCAATATTACAGCAACTTCTATTTCCTTCACTGCTCAGTAAAGATGTGACAGAAAATAGCATTTCAAGGGTACATCACTAGAAGCAAAGATGAGTTTTGATAATGTTATTTCTGACTGACTGATTTAATACCTCTGTATTAGTATCAACAACCCTGAGACCACACAAATGTAATTCTGCACAAAAGGAAAAATAAAACAAGACATGATCATTTGATAATCTCTTGGTAAATGATGTCATGAGCTATTTACTGAAATGTACTGAATGCGAAACATCAGGGGGAAAATAAATAAAAACTAAAGTGTCTCCATATAACTCTGTCTGTGCAGTGAAGTCGTTCCAATGTCCATCTCACTCTGAAAAAACTTTTAACAACTGAAGCTGGAAACATACTTTCCCTAACTGTCGCAGGATATCTACATCTTTTGAAGGCCATAAAATAATTTGCTCCTTGTGGAAAAGCGTTACTTGCTACTGAACTATTTCAACAGAGATGCTTTCTACTTTCAAAGAGAAGAAAAGACAGACTAGGAGTCTAGGAAAAAAAAAAAAAATCAAAACAAAATCTTGTTTTTCTTGATGCTTAAACACATGAACAAACACAGACAAACAAAGAAATGTATATATATATATTTTCTTTGCCACCAATTGTAGATGCGGGTCAGAAAAACAGCGGGACAATCTATGCTTCGGTTCATTAGCACCGTCTCAGTACTCCATACAGCAGAGCCCGACAGGAAACAGAGCCGAGGAACATTAGGGCTCCCTCTCCAAAGGCAATGAAAGTCCAATCCAACTCCAGTGCATTTTATTCTGTGCAGTGTGTGCATTGTCTTTACCGTTTTCCATTCATGCCTTCTGTAATCTAGCAGCTTTTTTGATGATGTAATCAGGAGTTAGCAGCGCCTCAGAAAGCTGAAAAACTCACCTTTTTCAGGCGTAAGTAGATATTCATTTGATAGAAATAATATTCAGCAAACGCAAAAGTACGCTTTTGAACAATTTCAGTTACGATCACTCCTGTTGGCGGCAAAGAGAGCTTAAGAGGCAGTTACAGAGCCTTGTTGCATTCCTTGTTATTTAATATGCCTGGCAAATGGTGTTGTATCCTGTATTTCTCTAAAGATTGGATGAAACTTTAATGATCCCTGTGGGGAAGTCGGGTGTTTGCCGCAGAATAGAGAAGGATATAGATAAGGAAAGCACAAATACACGGTACTGAAGATCGTTTGATAAGTAATTGCCACAGCAGAACATATTGGGATTAGAAAGAAGAAAAAAAAATGTACAGGTTAGAGGCATATCTGCAAATGTGCAACGTTAGCTGCTCACATTATTGGTTATACAGATGGAAGAACATATGTTGAGATTGTGAATGTCACTCTGCTCCCATAAAAACTGATAAAGTGCCCCTGGCAAAGGCACCGTTTCACTTTAATGTACAGGATTCACTGCTTTGCATCATTTTGTGCTGATAATGTCAAAAAAGTGGCACAAAGTTCAAACAAAAATTAAATAAAACATCTACACGCTGTAAATCAACAATATGAGATACCTTACATTCAGTGATCGTAAAAAAAAACAAACAAACAAACAAACAAAAAAAATTGCAACCGAGATTTGTGTTGAAAACTAATTTTAAGTCTGTTAAGATTTTTACTTTTTGAAGGGTGAAACATGCACATGAATAAATCTGTGATTTTTAGGGACAAGTGAGCACTGGCCCAAGTCTAATTAATGAGGAGAAAGTGTGTTTGAGGAAAGTGAAACTTCATCTTCTAAATCTTTCAAGAGGTGCAGAGAGACGTGACTATATATGCGACTGTAATTTTTAATTCTGAGCTTTGACTTCGGTGAATTTGAGAGGAAAGATGCATCATTCTTTTAGGTTTTATTCAGACCTGATCAAAGAAAGATACTGTGTGTGATGAAGAAATTAATGATTGTAAAAAAAAAAATAGAGCAGGAGAGGAAGGAAACAGTAGTCAAAAGAAAGTTCTCGAAGCGTGAGAAGGAAGAACAACACTAGACACATAGATGTAGGTAGATAAAACAGTGTGGGTCATACCCTCCCCCTAGTGGACAGGAAGAGAAGGGAAGAGAAAGAACATGGCAAAGAGAAAAGTTAGGAAGCAGAATGAGGGTGTGAAAAGAAAGCCTTAGCTCTTTTTCTCTGCCTCAATGCCTTAGTCATCACATCAGTGTGTCTTCCTCCTCCTCGCCTTGAGGCAGGATTCTCTCTATCTTTACTCTCTCACTCTGTAATCACATCCCTACAAAAATATGACCTTTGACAAGGTAACTTGGATCACTGAGCTGCAGAAAATTCTAACATGAACTCATACAATCTGCCAAAAAAATGTAATATGAATTGATCAAAACTAAAATGAGCCTTTTCAAATGATAAAAAATGAAAGAATAATATTGAAATGGGCAATGGGAAAGTCTTAGTAGGTCAGTAATTTTACTACATTTCTGTGGCTGGACTTGTGTTAATACTCTAGTCAGTTAATACAAGTTACAGTTGAGATTACAGTTGCCCTTAAGTGCAATTCAATCAAATGAAATGAACAAACAGAAAACAAAACAACAAATAGGATAGCACAACAGCAAATTATAAAACACAACAACAACTTACAGCACAACAGCAAACTGGAAATCAAATTAACAAAAAGAACAAGAGGAATACAAATTGGAAACTGTGATGATGGACAGCTGGAGCAGTTCACACTGTCAGAAATAAAGCAAGTTGGAGTCAAATCCACATAAACACACTGAGATCCAACGGAAAACACTGTCAGTTTGTCTTGGCGTAACATCCCATTGCATTGTTCATTGATTTTCATCATGTCTTCCAAAGAGCATCTAACCATCAAAACACATCCTCTCTGTGCACTTGTCACTGGTAACATCTTTAATTCCAATACTGGTCTTAAACCGGTGTCAGAAATATGGATATTTTCCATTGAACCATTGTTATTTTAATCTTTTTCATAATTAATCCCCTGATTATGATTTTGAGTTCATCCACATCACTACAGGGTATCCAGCAGGTCAAAACACTCAGGTGTCTTTACCTTATTCTGAGTCATTTGTTGTTTTTCTGAAGATTTAATTTGAAGCTTGTTTGATAAAAAAACAAAAAAAAAACAAAACAAAACAAAATGAAAGAATAACTAATTCAATAGTTACAATGCACACTGTTGCTCAAACTACAGAATTTCCTCAGGCCAGCAGGTGTATATACATTGCTCTGATGAACAACGCCATCCCTTAATCATTATTAGACAGACTAGCAACACAGAATATTAGAAATGTATTACCAAAAAAAGTTTTGGTGCATATTTGAATATTTGTACAGCTACCGGTCAGATGGAACTTACAGTTTCCAAATGTAGTTGACAGAGTGGTGCTGACTTTTTCGAGCAGAGAGCCAAAAGCCGTCCTTTGTCAGTGTGCTTTACTGCATATTCTCTATCTTTTCACTTTCCTGCCTTAAATTTATCCCACAGAGTCAGATTTTCTGCAGCACAATACCGCTGCGTGTTGCTTTGTGTGGATGAGGAGCGAGTGTGTGGATGCATACAAGGTGTTTGAATATCAGCGAGCATATGTGAGTGTGTGTATTCATGTGTATGTGAGTTTGGCGTTTTCTAACATTATTTATCTGCTGCGATTTCGGTGTCTAGCCAAAACAGCCTCCAGCCATTTGTAATAGTCTTTATCCACAGTGGAACATTTGGCTCTGTCGCAAAATCTGATATTAACAGCCGTCTATCTTTGCAACCCACACATGGAAATGCACAAGAGCTGAGCTTACGCGTATACACACACACACACTCATACACGCACAGACTCACACACACTGAAACCGACACAAGGAACAGATGCGTGGCAATATGGTGAGACTGTTGAATATTTAGTGGGCGTTGTTGTTTTCACATATTCCCCCTCAAGATGTGTACAACAGCATCCGGAGATAAACAGTAGTTGACAAACAATAACCAACAAAGATAAACAACAATCAACAAAGACAAACAACGACAGAACAACAACGTCTACAGTTTACTGAGGCGCTGCTCCATAGCTCTGTCAACTATTTAAATAAACAAAAATCACTCTTATAAGAAGCAATGACTTGTGGGAGCAGTTCGTTACATAGAAGAGGAGACGTCCACAGTCACATGATGAGTGCTGCACATGCTGACAACAGTGAGCGTTCTGCACTACAGCCCACTGACTTCAGTTAAAGTTAATACATTTTAGACCTCTGGCTGACGTCAATCCTCAAATCAAATTACACCTGAGAGGAACATGCATTAGGATCTCAAGGAAAATGTAACTTGTTTGTTGATTCTCATCCCAAGATCTTCCAGGACTATCCCCCCTTGTTACCACTAACATCTTCGCGACCTCATGTGTGCAGCACTGTTTTGTTCCGTCCTCCATGCGGCTACCTGCCTGGCTCCATCTGCTCTGCGCAGCTCGACACGGCTGCCGTCCGCTTCTGTCAAAAATAGACTCAGCATGTCTTCTCCGCGAGGCGGAGTGGAGAGTTGATTCTGGATCATAAACCTCGTGGAGAGCTCGGCACGTCTGCGTTGCGTTACGGCTGACGTGGCCGGACACTGCCGTCAGAGCCGATCGCAGCCGCAATGTGAGGCAGACGTGCTCCGTGGAAGCAGCCGGTGATGCTTTGGTTTGGAGTCTGACCCGAGCTGCTGATGTCAGTATTTGATGATCTGAGGATGAGACTCAACGATCGACCGTCTTTCTCCAGGGAGTTGCATTTTGTTGCTTCAAAAAATAGAAAAAGTCAACATGACATAAAAGCAAGAGCCAGGATGTGTTGGTGTTCAGTCAACACCATAATCCATTCAAGAGCTTAACTCAAGGTGCAAATCCTGATCTCCAAGCAAGTGGCCAACGGCAGATATCTCATTACACTTTTCATACAGATCTTTTCCAGATCATACACGTTAATATAAGGAGAACAAAACTTCCCCCAGGAGCAAGCACTTGGCAACAGAGGCGAGGAAAGAGGCGATCTGCCATCACCAGGTGAGTTATAGAATCAATGCACTGTGCTTTGTAAGCCCACCATCGACCTTAATCACCTACATATGACTTCCTTGTGTGTACAAAAAAGGTAGCATTTCCTGCTCAAGAAAAAAAAAAAAAAGTCTCATCAGGTAACGACTACGTTTCCCTCAAAGCATTCATTCATAAAACAAATCAGTAGTCCTTTTGACCGCTTCAACAATGTGTGGCTTTATGTTTTTGATTACAATCCAAAACTGAACTCTCTAACTAAAGTGCTCATTTGTAATACAATTGTAGTCCTTGGTGGTTTCTGATGTTCTTTGTCTAAGACACAGTCAGTTTGCCCCTTGCAGTGTTTCAAACTGAACTCTTTACAAACTTTTCCTGACAATCAACTGTTAAAAAAAAACAAAAAACTGAGAAGCAGGCAGTCATGTAGATATTAAATTGTCGAGGGTATCTAAACTCATTTGGATTGGATTTAATAATTTGTACCCCAGCTATGTAGAGCACAGCTGTATTTTATAGAAAAATATAGGTATCATATTGGGATGCTCAGGACATCCCCACAAGTCACATCATTATCATATCAGCTCGTCTCCCTAAAATCCAACGCACTTAATATCCAATGTCCACAGCTGGGAAAAAGCACTGCTTCCATTTGTAGAACATGACACTCTAACAAATACACAAAACACACACAGAAAGTCAGATACATTATGGATCGTTCCCATAACTGTGCTCGCTTGTTATTCGGCTTGCCATCCCTCTCTCTCTTTGTTCTCACTGATTTCCCTGTGTGTCTAATCAATAAGAGACAGAGCAGAGCAGGGCAGGGTCTGATTGTCCTTGTTGTACCAAGGAAAAGAGAGGTGTTGGATGCCTCCAAAAACCAATTGCAGGACAGCAAATTATAGAAAAGTGTATGAGCTTTGGTTTACCTGATGTCTGACAATTTCATTGTGTGATAGAAAATCACGGTCGACAAATAGCACTCTCCACATTTTCTTTAGAGATGGCACTGCCTGTGGTGATCACTGCTCAAAAACATGAAAGGTGTGAAGAGAGGCACACACAAGACAAAAACAGGTATTTATTCTGTCAAACTTGCAATCAATTCCTGTATCATTTCAAGTTGACCCTAAGCATAAAAACACAGGCATTGTTCAAGTGAACTGTGATTCTTTAATGGGAAATCTAGTGTGAAGACGAGCTCTTCCCGAAGGCACAGTTCAAAGAGATTGTGGCTCATTCTAAATTTTAATGATTTCCAATTACTTTGACACAAACCCCAACTTTTTAATCAAAAAACAGCTAGGGGCGGGCTCACTCTCTGCATTTTTTTCTTCTTCTTTTTAGCTAATTAGGTGGTGTACTTTGCTATCCCACGCCAGGCTCCTCCATCCGGCTGCTCGCACGAAAACCCAGTTAAATCAACTCCGCTCTGAGACTCTAAATTTTGCGTAGGAAGTGGGCCTAATTCAGATCACATTGTTGTTTCTACGAGGCATTTGAGGATTGTAACCTCAATTAAAATGTAAGTGTCAAGTGTACTCCTCTAAAACGAGGTTCAAGACACTGTGAGTTATTTGTTAAACCTCTGACTTTGGGTCATTTAAGTATTCAAGATAATGAGCATACCATGTGCTTAGAATCACTTATTATTATTTTTTTTTTTACTCGTCTTTGTCTGTGCCCACTGGTTTGTAGTCTGTTTAAGCGGAAATGCCGTGAAAATATTTTTTTCACGACAAGAAAATTAAGTAATTAAAGCTATTTTCTGACCTCAATGTCAACCCAAGTTGTTTCAAAAACTTGTTCAGAGTTGAGCAAACTGTTGGATGTGTGGGTGACAGAGGGGTGGGAGACAGGGGCCACAGGGTGAATCATTTCCCCAATCCTTACTTCAAGGACTCGTAAAATTTTACACTCTGTAATTGGGTTAAATTGCAAGTACCCCAAGGACTAAGGGCCATTAAGTCCCATTAGTGCTCTTGTCATTTATAACTGTACTACAGAAAAACACGTAAAACAACTTTTGGTCCCAACTTAAAATCATAAAACTACAGCTGCTCATTCATTATATAACAGGGCAGGAAGAAGAAGACAATGTACAGCAAGCTGGATGAAATGAATGGATCGTAGGCCAAATAAGAGCACAGTTCTCTTGGAAAGCTTTAATGTACACATAGAGGTCAGTCTTTTACTTGTTCGTATAAAGAGATAAATAGTAGGAATGAGGGCAGAGCAGATTGTCCTTTATTTTGTTTTAAGAAGTAGCTCTCTCTAAGTGTTGGCTCAATTCTGACAACTCAGTAAGTTGCTGTATGGAGACACCAGGTAAATGAGATTAATCAATTAATTACCTGCCAACTAACAAAAACCAGCTGCCTCCCTGAGGATAGGATTAAAACCCACCAGATTAGACAACTGTAGAGTGTGAGGCAGACAAAGTACAAATTCACCTTTGACTTTGTGAGGTTTTGAACTCCCTATGCAAAAGGTCTTGAGCACAGACAGTAAGAAAAAGCAGAGGGAAAAAAAACAAAACAAAACCAAAGCCATAAAAGTGAAATAAAAACACATTCTCATTAACAGAAACACCCTTGGGGAGCAGTTGTTGTGGAGAGGGAGGGTTAAACACTTTCTCAGCCTTATAAATTACTCTCATTGCTCTGCATTGGGTGTTTTCCACTTGGGAAAGGATGGATGGATAGAGCAGATCTCCCTAGCCAGTTATGGGGTTTGATCTAGTGTTTCTGAGGTAAACGGCAGTTTAGGGCCCATCAGCTGAAGCACTCCCTTTACCCCACTTTCACTTATAATGAAACTAAAACAGGTTTGCTAAAAGTACCCTGCATGATACACTGTGTAGTTGACAGGTTAAACAAGTCAGTATTTAATTAGACATATCTTTTTTATGACTACCTGTGGTTTACATCTTATGCAATGGCTGTGATGGGGAAACTCATATATTGGAAATATCAATGGCAGCAAACAACACCAAAACAAAAAATGGAAATCAACAATCTTTCATGGTGATGCTCAGAGAAGAACTTGCTGCTCAATGTACAAAAAAAATAAAGGTGCTTATGTTGATTTTGGGAAAAAAAGACACACACCTACAACTGTCTAGTTAAGTGAAGAAGTTTTTAGATCCTGGAAATCAACAAGGAGGAGGAGGTAGATCTGAAAATGCCTCACGTAACTTTAGACATATTTGCGATACTACTACTACTACTACTACTACTACTACTACAACTACAACTAATAATAATAATAATATTTGTTCTTGTTATTATTATAGTAACATCACAGAAATGTTCCTGCACTAAATTTTGACAATAAAATCCATTGTTCCATATCTTACTGTCCTTACTGTTAACCCAAGCCCACTTTTTTATCTGACTGTATTCTACCCTTTCAAGATAAAATCCTTTCCCATGCCCCTGAGTCTGACAGGGCTCTGTTCCTCTGCAGTCCCCTTTAACTTTCTCGGATGGAAGGATAGATACATGGAAATAGACCGAGGGCCAGGGGGAAGGGGCACAGAGCACAAATCCCTCTCCGATGCCCTTGCCTGTGTTAGGGCTGACTATCCCCGGGGAGCCTTCTCATGACCCCAGGACTTGGATAGAGGAGAAGAAGTCACAGTGGGAGGGATAAAAGGATGAAAGAGTGGACTGAAACGGGGAGATATTGACCGTGCAGCAGCTTGTTTCTCTCTGCTGTCGAGCCAAACATCAGATGAAGTTAGAGACCCGAGGTAACCCAATGTCCACTAGCATCAGTGTGGTGTTGCTGTGTCAGACTCCTCAAACTTTTTTGGTCAGTTAATTGTTGATTGATTTTTGTGACTCTGTCAAAATATTGCTTTCCCTTGCAGTTGTGTTTGGTAGCAGCACTTGGTAGCACCCTTAAGGCACAGACCACTTGCCTTGGATTATGCTGAATTATGCATGTCGTGGTCAAGGTGACTGCTATACTTTAACAGGAAAAAAGTAATGTGGACACACATGACTTGTTCCCTTTGACCTTTACATTTTCTTTTGGTGACCTAAGCATACAGTATGAGCATATGCATGAGATGACCTTCAGTCATACCTGTGTTGAAAAATATGAAAGTTACCAACTCAAACGGGAAGGAAAAAAGGATATACACATCATAAAAGGTCTATATATCTTGGGGTGTTCATAATAACTTTTTTGAACCCATGTAGCCACATCCTTTATACACCCATGTATTTCTCAAAGTGTTAAACCTTCAAAAAAGGATGAGTAAATTATTACATTTGGTTGTATTTATGTTTGACACAACAAACAACTTCATTAGGAGAAATATACTGCTCAGTCGCTCAATTCTCAGCAAACACAGTGCCAAAACACTAAATATGAGCAAAAGGAACAACTTTGGCGATTAAAACACTGACAGAACTGAAATGTGATTTATATTAAAGAATGCAGATTGCAGCACCATCAAGGCTGGTTCACTGCTCTAACTTTCCCTTTTGCTGTCAGTGTTTAATGAGTGATTTCAGGATTCATGTCACAAATTTTCCCACAAACACTGTAAATTCTAAACCATAACACATCCTCATTCCCTTTCAGTAGACTATCCCCCCCCCCCCAACACTCTTTTCTCAAAATGTGGGGACAAATAAAGACATCTGCCTAAACAAAAATGATATGATGTCAAACAGCAACAAAGACAGTTTTACTTTATCATCTCCATGGAATAGTCACATCCAAGTGAGAAGTTGTCAGAAAATCAAATCTAAGGATATGAAACCAACAAACGAATAAAAAAAGGTAGAGGTGCAAGCAATTTCAGTTAAATAATACTCTCAATCAAGGAGCAAATACAAGAAACAACTCAAATCAAAGTTTCTACATTATAAACATTGAGTCACAAAACTCACACACACACATACACACATGCACGCACACGCACACACACACACAATAATGGAAGTACTCAACAATCACAGGTTGGGATGCACCTCAAAGATAACTGCCATTTCTGACAGCGTCTTTAAGGCTCACTTTGCCTCTGATTTAGTCACAACATGGTCTTGATCTTCACTGATGTCACTCAGGACTGAGTGATGGTTTGATTAAGTCTGAGATCAGACCAACAATAACACAGCATGGAAAAACACTGGCAGCTCATTTATTTCATACAGCAAACTGCTTTGGCACAGCTCAAGCTTTATAATCCTACTTCATATGAGTAGAAACTACTGTGCGGTGTATTTGTACCAGCAGACCTTAAACACTGAAACTTGTCTGTTTAGTTTTGATCCTTCACCAGTATGCTGATGCCTGTTGTGTTGTTTTGCTGCCTGTTCTTTATCTACATGCAAAATAATTAACTGGTAATGAGATACAGATGTCACTGACGTGAGATACATGGTACAGAGAGGAAGAAATATGGCCCGCTTCATTTACTTGTTTACCAACTGCTATAATCACATTTTGAGCCAAGGCACTGGTTAACGGGCCACATAATCTGTGTGCTGAGTTTTGCAGATATCTGCTGTAAAGATTTCTGTCCTCTCTCCAATAAAATGAAAGTTGATTGCACTTAGCTTGTGGCGTTCAAATCACCCCAAAAGAAAATAGATATTCATTAATCAACCGATAGATAAACTAACAGAATGTTGATGTCTGGGTTTTTGCCAGTTCACAGTCATATCGTCCAAACCTAACTGAGACTGAAAATGAGGTAAAGTAATCTTCCTGGACAATCTGTATCCTGTTTTTGCATTTTATATGTCTGGTAAATATTGTGCTCTTTGCATTTCTCGTCTACCTAATGCTGCACTCAAACTCTTGTGGTTTTTGTAGTTAAAATGCTGCCTCAGCTGCATCGTGTGCTGATAGTAAAAAGGTGTTTTGTTATCACAGTGACTTGCTTCTTCTATCAGTAAACGGTACAAGCTACAACTAAGAAAAAAATTAAGAAACTCACGGCTTATGGGCTTCACAAACATCCACCACCAACTTTTCTACAGCTACTTCCTCCATTTTCCCTCTGTTTGTTGTGGTTGTTGTCGGCTGCCTATGTATCGTCAATCCCCGCTTCTTTTTTTCATGTGATTTTGTCAGCGACTGTCATGAATGCCTCTCTAAGATGTTGAACTGTGCCGTTCAAAAAGATGCCAGGCACAGCACTTTTTTTTTTCTTCCTCCAAAGCGACTGCTTTCTGTCTGCCTCCCGGCCGCTATCCGTACGCTTTAAAGTGGAAAAGCAGTTTGAAAACGGTAGAATAGTGTGAACACGGCTTACAGTGGCATCACACCAGCGGCTTTGAAAAGGCACAGTGTAACGTTCCTGGAGTGTTCTCTGGAAAGTAGACTGCTGAGCATTTTATTTCTGTGCTACTAGCATAACCCAGATTTAGCACCGTGTGTTGTGCATTCATGTCTCTTTAGCTTCAGTCACGTCTGCTATCCAGGACGAGACTCGTGAAGAATATTAAATGATACTGATAGAAATCTCAGCTGCACCCCACTGTGGTCACTGTGACTGACACATAACATGACTTCAAGACTGCTTATAGTTATTTCTACTTCGGCCCAGCCACACAGAGGGAATGCAAATAAAGATGCTGTCATATTTAATTGGGCTGAAGTTGGTAGTGCAGTACTCTTATTTTGATAGAGCTGAACAACAGAAATGTTTGATCCTCAAACTTGTCAGTTTAGTTTTGTTCCCCACATTGTTCATTTATGTCCAAAGTAAAAAATGAAGTCAAATGACTTACTACTGAAAATAAAATGTGAAGAAACAACTTTATTTTTATCATATTGTTTATATATTGTAGTGTATATGTGAGATGCAGATTGACCAGTGCAGTATCTTTCGTGACACGAATCTCTTGACCCGTCCTTTATCATGTAATGTGTGTACCATCTATCTCTCTTTGTTTCCCTCTTTTCCTCTCTCCCTCACTCACTGTTAGACTGTAAGATAGATCATTAGCTTTAAATGGACTTCAATCCGCTCATTACATGTCCCATTTACCTTCACTGCATAACGCTCTACTTTTCATAACGAGACGGAAAAAAGAGGGGGGAGACGGGGGCAGAGGGAAGGAATGCACATGCGGGAAGGTCTAGACAGAATGAGAACGAGAAAAGACGAAAAGCACGAGTGTGAATCGGTGCATTAGTCAGCGAGAGAGAGTTGGGAAGTGGAGAGATGGGGACAAAGATATCACGAGAAAAAAAGACAATACAACGATACAACTCGAAACTAGATTTAAATCTAGGGTGAAACAAGCGCATAATAACTTGCTTTTTCTTTTGATTTTGATACAATCCCTACTAGCAACGTGAAATATGTATTCATATTGAATATACCTCAATTGAAAACTAAAAAAAAAAAAAAAATAAAAAAAATCATTCTGATGATGACTACGCTTCAGTTTCTTTCCCTACCATTTAACAGCTAATGACTGATGACAGAGAGGGGGAAGTATTTCAAGCATGTAATCGCCTTTTTATCAGTGTTATTTTTCTATGGTTTTCATTAACCCTGCAGTCTGTGATGCAGTGGAGACATCAGTGCAATGTGTGTGATGGCTCCACTTTATGTGTGTCTCCTCCTGTTCGTGATATATTCGCACTGTTGCACGGACAATGTCGTGTGAGGATAAGTGGTCTCACTTCATGCATGCCATAAATTTGTGTTTTAATGTGCTTTTTAATACATAAGCTCTTTGTGTGTGTAATTGTGGGCACTCCAATGATGGAGATTTACCTAATGAGTGCTTGAAGTGTCTGTACTTTTATGCTATGTTTCACAGCTATGTTTAATTATACATGAATGCATGTGTTTATAGATGTATGATGTTTACATGGATGTATTTTCTGATGGTTGTTTATATTAATGTGAATATCAATTCTCTCTGCATTTTCATGTTGTTAAGAGGTGAATGTCTTGTTCGTGTCAGCAGGGTCAATTCAGGCGAAGTGATGCATGAAGTGGTTTTTAAACAGCAATAATTTGTTTGATTCCACTCCACAAACATGTGGTTAATTTTAAAATCTGTTAAAATGATGAACAAGTAATGAAGCAGGGTAATTTGAATTTGCTGTGTTGAATTTTTCAACAGTCACTGAGGTGCTTTTTCTGCTTCTCCTTAGGCCTTCACCACAGGTTTCATCGCCTTGCTTATCTGCACTGACCCGTCCATTGACCCAATGTTCTTACTCCTCCTACTCTCCGTATCTCTTCTTCCCAACCTAACCCCACGCCTCCCTCTATCATTTTGCACTTTCCTTCAACTAACTCTTTCCAGTTCACCCCACTCCTCAGTGTGCCTCCCCCCTCTTGTCTCCTTTGATCCCTCAGCATGCTATTCGTTTTTCCCTATACTCCTCACCTACTACTCATATTTGCTTTGCTGTCTTTTGTCTCTCTGTGTCCAAGTTACTTCGTTTTCTCCCAGTTTCTGAACCTCTTTTTTATGTCTGACACATTTTTTTCTTTTCGATTTCTTCAAAGGTGATTGCTTGGAATTATGAAGCCAGAAGAGAAAGGGATTATTGGGAAAGAGAGAATTGGACATTTGACAAAGACCCCACACGGTATTCAAACCCAGGATTTGGAGATCAATTTTTTGACAATCTAGGATCACTGAGCAACTGGGGCACCCCTCAGTCTTTCCCTTTTGAACTCATTGAACTGGCTCAATATATATATATATATATATATATATAAAAAAGGGGTAAAATGGATAAAATCAAAGATAATGTGAACTCAAGGAAACTGACAAAAAGGCATGTTTTGAAGAAGAGAGCCTCGGTTCAGACAATCCTAACTTAGACAAACAGCCACTTGAATGAGCTAAATTTCTGCATCAACTACAGCAAGCAATTTACTTACTGCAACAGAGGGAAAAGGATATTAGCTTCACAAGACTCTATTAAGGTGTCTGTGAATGCTTTAGAGAAAAAGAAGCCACCGATGGTGCAGCTGCCAAGCTTTAATGCAGAATGATTCAATTATTGAATGAAGAAATTAAAGGCTTAAGAAGAGCATTAAGCCCCCAGTATTGTTTTACAATGCCTCAGATTTAAAAAATTGATCATGGCTAGCATGCCGTGAGGCATCGTCAGCCTACCAAACATTATCTGACCACATTCACTGCTTCATTTTTAAGAAATAGTGCAACTTTTTGAGTTAAAGAAGTTTTTTCTCTGCCAGAAATATGGCCCTTGGATATAACTGGTCTGTCTATGCTGCAGAAAATAGAGGAAAAGGGCAGGGGTGTGTTTTACAGTTTGATTGGAGTTTGACGAGATGTTCATAACTCAATACTAGAGACACAGAGAGTACTGACTCTGTCTCAATCTAACTATACCCTTTGTGTCCATAGATGCATGTATATAAAATGAGAAACAACAATCTGCAGTTGATACAACAGCCCTAAAATCCGGCAGATGACACATTTTGTGACAGATGACACGTCTCATGTCATCCGTCAGATGTGGGGGAGCTGTGTGTGCCGGCTAAATGGAGAGAAGTTTACCATTTCCCATTTGCATATATAGCAAAACTATAGTGATACAAAGCTGGTTTTGGAAATTGGTAAAGTTCCACTTTAACAAATGGCCCTAAAGTTTTGTTCGATTTCTTGGACTTCATATTTTACAGTTGCCTCAATAGAAAGGAACATTAGCTATTTGCACACCCTGAGTGCATTCATATTTTTGGTGTGTGCTATTATCTGCTGCTGCTACAACTCAATCTCCCTGTAGGAGCCATTTCGATTTAATCTATTCGTATATACGCCAACTTCCGTCCCCTCCTCCTGAACATTTCCCCCCTGTCACCCTTCTCTGCCCCCTGTCTTCTTTTTTCTTCTGTCTTCTGATTGTCCTCATCATCACCCTTACCTCAGCCTTGCTTCTTCTCTCTCTATTCAGTCAGTTATATCAGTTTCTGTCTTCTCTACTTTTTCTCTTGTACAGAGCATTCCACACATCATGGTTTCCACCATGCCTCATCTCTTCTTCCACCCCCCCTCTGTTTCTCTCTCCAGCTCCATCTCATCCCCGTCATTCCTCTCTGCTTGTGTGCTCCTCCCTGGCCAAATGCCACTTCAGCTAAACACTGTCTGATAATCCCCAAATGAGGCTGAGGCATTAGTATGGCATATGTGCCTTCAGCAGAGGGGATGAGGAGAAGACATTTAGCGAGTGTGGTCCATCACTATCGGTGCCATTTATACATAGGGGTTTTCACTGCGAGAAATGTGTGTAGCCTGGTGTTAGATGACGTCATGTGTGTGAGGAGACTCTCTGCATGTTCCAACTGAGTTTGAGTGCAACTTTGCAGGAAGGGACAGATTAAATAGTCTCAACTTTTCAGCACAAAGCATAGTCACACCGCTTTTTCCATTAATTACATTCAACTGTCTGGCTGTGCACGCACTCCACAGGCACACCAAGCGGGTTTGTCCAAGCAGCTTTATCGCGGGTAGAGTAGATCTTCTAGGACTACAGCTTCCAGCCATAAACAGGGGATCTCTGATTATAACTTCAGCATGTCTTGTACCTGGAAACCACCCTTTAAGACTGAACAAACTCTGCTGTGAATAATGCAGGATGACACTGCAGTAATATTGCATGAAAACAGACATTTTTTCCTCCTCCTTTCTTCTCCAGACACTTCATAGCTGACTAAAGTACTCTCAGCACTTTTCTGTAACGTGCTGGTACTTCTCCCAAAATGCTACTCCCCAACTTCCCACAACAATGTGCTTGACTATATCATACATGAGGCTATCTACAAGGTTCAGCTTCTAATGCACAGATTCAGAGCATCAACCTGTGTGCTTCAACATTAATTCTTTAAATCAAGAATAATAATTAAGTATACTATATGCTTTAATAAACTAAGCTCTATCCTGGCCTGTACAGAACAGCCACATTTTACCACAGTGTTTCAAGATGAGTGAGGCGTCAAACACAGAGACGCTGCCAACATCCATCCTAATGCAGTAACAGGAGGATCAGCAGCCTGTGTGGCCACTTGACCACTTGGTCTGATGCAAACTGTCTCCTCATAGAATTCAAGTACATCCAAATGTAAATAGGAGAAACGGAGCAAACCTCCTGCACTACATGTGTTCCAACGCATGTGTCAGTGGTAACAGCGTCACCCTTGTACACTGTAGCTCAGAGGGGGCTTGTTCTCTAAGTTAGGCCTGTCCGGCAGCGTACATCTGTCTGTGGCGAACTGCACACTGTACCACAGGCCCAGCTAGTCAGCAAAGTCAGCAGCTTAAAGTTTTACATAACACGTTTTTCCCAAAATTGTTATTTGTGGTGTTACTGTCTTAGTAATTATTCACAAGAACACACACATCATAAATATTCTACCACAACTAAAATATTAACAAAAAATGGGAAGTTTTCGGGTGACAGGCGGCTGGGCTGCTTGTTCGATACACACACACACACACACACACACGCCAACACCAAATAATTTAGAGGACTTACTTTAGGTCCTGAAAAGGCTCTGCCCTCACATGTGAAGTCTCTACAGAATGGCTGAACACCACGCCTTCGTTCCCTGCAGAGGTGGATAAAAAGTAAGAACAGAAAACACTTTTTGTGTGAAAGCCTGCCAGCTCAGGCAAACACTTAAATTGCATAAAGCAGTGCTCAGATCTTCCATGTGTCATACAAATTATGATCAAAATCAACATTATTTCCAGTAGCCATATACATTTACTGTTAACATGTTGGGAGTAGTAGGAAAATGGGGAGGATGGGGAGCTGGGTTGTGTAAATGTTCAAAGGCGATATCTTCAAGTCACTTCAAGTAGTTGTGCTGATTCCTTATGTTCAGTGTCTGTTCCTGATACGTTCATAAAAATGTCACCCAGGTGGCAATACATTGCCCCGACACCATATGTTACTATGCAACATAGTTTACATAGAATTTAGAGCATAACTGTGCTATAGAAAATGTTGGCTCTGATTTAATGCTGTCTTTAACCCCCTGTAAACAGCAAGCACTTCCGCTTTAGCCTGCAGCCCCGAACAGATGCTTGGGGAAAGTGCTGGTCATGGCTCTAGCTGAGACTGAATAAAGCATGATGGAAGGTCAGAACTGCTGCAAATTTAATACTGCGCAAGGCAATTTTTCCCACTGGCAGGCCCAAAGATAACAAACAGCTAATTAAATCGTTGGAAACTGAAGCAGCACATGCCAAGTATGGGATGACCTGGGGGAGGATGAAGACTGTCTCTCCAAAAACAACACAATCTTCAGAATAAATGCTAGCTTTGTATGTTTCTAAAGAAACACAGATAAGTTCAATCTAAACATTTTGTTATATTGCAACTTTATGTCTGTCTATTTCTCTCTTGTCACAACACTGTGTTTATGCACTGTCTAGGTTTAGGCATAAAAGCTTGTAAGGGGAAGGAAAACATCATGGTTTGGCTTAAAATACCATGTTTTAGGGATTGAAATTGCTTGGATTCCTGTGAAAAATTGCAAGTGGTTGGGAATTTCCGCAGGTTTCATTAAAAATAAGGCTCAAAATATCTCCAGGTGTCCTTATCAACTAATATCTACTGGTGTGACCTTGGTGGCATGTAATACCGCCACCACCTCCCTGTCCACCTCCTGATGGGACAGCCAGCTATTTAGTATTTGATGTGAACACAAGATGCCACATTTGCGGTACAAATGTTGGACTTTATCTGCAGTTTAAAGATACCACAACTGCTAACATTATATCCTGGCAACTGGGCTGCCAGAAGGGTGCAAAACTTAAAGTTGGTTTATTCCATGGTCTTCTGAGCACTGCACATACCTGTGTCTGGGCAACTGCACTAAAGAAAAAATCTTCAAGTTCTGTCATCAGTGGTGAAGACGGCAGTATGTGATTGCAACGCTATACAATAATGTTCTCACTTTGGCAACACAGAGGCCATGTTTGCACCAGCTTCTGAATACTTTTGGTTTCATCTCTATAATTGCAGTGGTCTGTGTTAGTCTCACGAGTACTCTGCTGCGCATACTAAAAATGTTCATCAGCTTGTCAACTTGTTGGGTGGCACTTGTCGTGGTTCATAATACCCATGAAGTGTTTTCAAAACAGAGCCAGGACATTGGAACCAGCATAATTCACACCGGGTTTATATTTTCAGACATGGAAATCAAGCCGTCTAGTATCACCTCACTTGCTGCCATGGCACCGGCTGCCATTGGCTGATTCTCATAAACAGCACGCTCACATGCAAACTGCCACATTAGCTATCCAGTCTTTGCTGTACATGTCTCGCTACTGCAAAGGGCAGCAAATGTGTGAAGAGACTGTTTGTCCTAAATTAAAAAAATAACCCTGAAAAATTGACACAAGTATGGCACGACTCCACTGATTGTCAGTGCATGAGCTGAAGTGATTATGTTGCATTCTTTGCACTGTTCAGCCACTCGTCTGTCACCTCTGTCAAACACTTACTGATGGCAACATTCCCTCAGAGTGCCTCTAATGGGCACATCAATTATCCAGGCCTGTGTGTGTGTGTGTTTTACCTACAAAGTTGAAATTGTGTGTTTGTGTAAATGCACATTTTGTGTGTTTCTAAAAAATAAAATATCAGAGCCACTGACTTATTTATACAAGCAAATGGGATGCACACACACGCAGACACATGCACGCGCACACCGCCACTTGATTTTCTCTCTCTCATTTAATGAGACAGAATGAATAAATGCGCGAGAGAAATACAGTTCACCAAAGGATAATTTTCCCATCTCGCGCCTTCGTTTTTCTTCTTATTTCTTTGAAATTGCTTCTGCCTTTTTTCTCTGCAGTTACACTCACCTGGCTTTGCTCAGGCCACTCATTGATCAGTGTCTTTTTGCCCTTTCTTTGATACTGCCCTTTTAATTACAATTCAGGCAGAAACAAGTCAGGAAAATGTCAGTGTCATAATTATAGTATGTCAGATATGTGGACGCAAAATTAATTTCAGTTTAGGGCAGTATTCTGGGTATCAGACAATGAAGCTGTCACTCTTTGTCTTATGGTGCTCCTAATAAATTAATCTGGACTGGAAAAAAGGAGATTTATTAAACTTACTTAACATTAAAGGAGTCTTGTGGAGTTTTCTTGTGGACAAAGTTATATCTAAATGCAATATTCCTCACCAAAACACATTGAGTGTATCTTTGAGCTGTCATAAATATGTTGAATGTGTACTCGTAAAACATCTGCAATTATTTTAAATACACTATTTTAAATCTAGGATTGTTTATAAAAAATCACTTGTCTTTTTTCCTTCAACCTGTAGAGAAATGGAACAGTGTAATGTAAAGGATAAACAAAACGAGAACCCATTCATACAAAACCTGCCTCACAGAGGCTACTAAATGTTTAAAACTCCCACACAACCTGTGAAAACAGTGGAGAAAAAAAACAAAAAACAAAACATATTGGTGATTCTGTGTTAGCATACAGTATGTGTTATACTGTGTGTGCTGTACCTGTGACTCGGAGTTTCTCGGTGCCAATGCTGATCTCCTCTTCATCTGCAGAAAACAGAACTCTTTCTCCATCCGCACTCCTCACTTCAAACCTCTGACACTGAGCCTCGACCATTTCTGACCCTGAGAGATTTTGTGTGAGAGAAAGAGAGAAAAAGAGACACACGGTTAACGATTTCACCAGAACCTCAAATGTCACATCTGGTAGATTATTTTATCCAGAGCACCTTTCAGCTTCATCACTGCATAGAGGTTTAGCTTCAACTAACATTTAGATGTGAACTCTCTACCCCGACATCTGTACGCTTTGTCTTTTGACACCAGTGCAAAATCAGCACAGATATTTGAACAAGTCAGATGATGCGAGATAACATGTCAGCAGTAGGAACACATGCCAATATGAAAACCGTTGACAATGGGCTCTGTGGATTAGCCAACATATGGGAGCGACTGTTTCTGGAAAGAGATGACGCTGTGACATTGTTCAAATAAAGTGCTTCTTAACACTTTATGTGTTAAGTCCATTTGCTTCCTACATGTCAGAGGAAAGATTTAAAAAAAAGCCTTTTGCACAAAACATATTCTGCAGGGCTGCATGCTGCTAGCAGTGAGACAAGTGTTAACTAATCCTTTTGTAAAATAGTGTGTGGGCACGTTGTGAGCCCACATCATGACAGTAAAGATGAATAGTAAGCAGGGACCTCTGAGGTAAAATGTTACAAACACAAGAAAACAGTCAGACAGGACTGCCTTGTGTTTGGAGTTTGTAAAGTCTGTGTAAAACGTTTCCCTCTGTGACTATGCCTCCAGGACACAAATATCCTTTGCAGAGAAATGTAGAGTGTGACAAAGCAAATGTGGAACATGTTGAAGACTGTTGAAGACATGTATTTACACACACATATTGAACAATCTGTGTGCAGAGGAACAATAGACAGGGGAGAGAAAATGATTATTTCAAACTCCTTCCTGCTTGAAAAAAGTTGAGATGAGCTGCTTACAGTGACCGATGCATCAAGGTTACATTTCCACAAGGTAAAGTGCTCAGGTACCCTGCAGTATCACTGTAAAAAAAGAACATGGAGGATCTATGATTGTGGAATATCTTTTTTGCCCTATTTAAAGGTGCAGTGGGTGATTTTGGAGAAAGACAATTGATTGAGTTTCATTCCCAGCCCAACCCAAGCGTTAATATTTGACTACCTGCGAATGAGATTTACAATCAACTATCTTGTATCCAGTATCACCTACCGCAGCTACCTTAGAATTTGCTTTGATCTTTCTCTGGAACTAGTGTGCCATCCAACTAGAGCTATGTTTCATGTTGTCCTCACTGCAACTACAACGAGAACATGTTAAAACAATTTCTGGTCAACTGGTCGATATCCCCATCCTTTTGGTGGAGATATGTGGCTATTGACCACAGTTTATCGTGGCAACACACAAGATTTAGAAAATCTCAGTAGATTTGTTGTAGACCTTTTCAAGAGAAGGTCTGCAGAGAGGTCTGAAAAGTTGATCAATCTACTGACAAACTTGACAAATCACCGGCAGCGGTTTCAATGTCAGTTTGCCCTCAGTTCATTCTGTTCAACAATGTTTCCCTTCATTTTGTCATTTGGACTGTGATGTGCTGCTATTCCAACCCTGCTGAGCCTAAAGAAAAGCCTCTCTCCCTCTCTGCCTACCCCCTTACTTCACTGTCTGGGCTCCCAGGCTATTACAAGTGTCAATTAGAAACCCAGAGTGCCTTGTCAGTAATAATCAAACTTTATTAGCAGCCATCAATCTGGGATTAAGTTCTTTTTCTCATCTCTCCTTCTCTGTCTTTATCCTGTCTATCTCTCCCTCCTTAAGCCTCTCAGTCCTCAACCAACTACGTGAAAAAGCAATTGAGATTTGTGTTGTGAAAGGCTCACCCTAAAGCAAGGTGTGTGTACGTGTGGCACAAATGCATGCAAAGACTTAAGAGATGGAGGGGAGGTGGGGAGGGAGGGCTGACAGATACGGGAGAAGTTTGGTGAGAGGGAGATGAAAGAACAGAGAAGGAGAGGTTCACGCTTGAGAAGGAGGGATAAAGAGGAGGTGAAGCTGAAGTGAAGTTTCTGTCTCAGACATCTAGCTAGTCGTTTTTGGCTGTTCGGGTCTCGTCCTATAACACAGCCCGTAGTGTGGATTTCCAACATGGGTGCAAGTCAGTGCATTTCCGAAGATTAGTGTTTTATTCGCCGAGAAATGTCTTCTTGTCTTCTCAGGAGGAGCGTACAAAAGATTCTGAAACAGCAGGAGATCGGCGGATTCAATTCAACAGAGAGAACTATATAAAAAAAAATTTAAAAAAAAAAACTTAAGAGAAGTTCTTGTATAACACACACATTTCAAACAAACTGGAGAGGAGCAGTAGAATCAGACAATGATGTAATCTGTTGTCTGTTTTCAGCTATTGACAAATACCTCAACCAGTGTCAGGCTTGTCTGAAAATAACACAGAGGTATGACGGATTATTTTGTAAGGATCCGGTCTTTAGCTATCGTGTCACGACTCAGTCTTCTTTTTTTGCGCTGGAGCTGTAAAATGTAATTTCACAATAAATCTGCCTTAAAACAAAGCAATACGACATACAACATGAGACAAAATGGACAGAAGTTATTAGTCTGAAGTGATCGCGTTGAGAAAAGGCTGGCCGGTGGAAACATCTCCGCCAAGCTTTTTTACTTTATGCAAATGAACGGCGGTGGGGGTGTTGCAACAGGGAATTAAAGGTTTGATGCGTTCACTTTCTTTTTTTATGCTGTGAAACTTCTTTTGAGTTGCGTTCTAATTGATGTGTCAGTCAGTAATCCTCTAAACCGCGAAATGGAAGAAAGGCTTAATATAGCAATAGTCACTTGTGAAATGTTTGTTCTGGATGTCTGTTAACACCGACAGTCGTCAAAAGAATAAAGCTCAAAAAGCATGGAATATCAAGACTCTCCGCAGCGACGCTAATAAAATTTAGAGGCTTTGAAATTACATAACATCATTGTGTTAAATGTCTCTTGTCACTGTACACATTAGACACCATTGGGTGTTGAGAATGTGAGGGGTGGCTTGTCCAATAATACAGATCTGGTCCTTTTGTTTCATCTTGTTAGTGATCTACAGGTAGTTAATTTT
This sequence comes from Acanthopagrus latus, assembly GCF_904848185.1. Lineage (NCBI taxonomy): Eukaryota > Metazoa > Chordata > Actinopteri > Spariformes > Sparidae > Acanthopagrus > Acanthopagrus latus. Next base: position 20,791,740 of record NC_051039.1, on the reverse strand, counting down.
AAATCTGATGTTTAAATTAAGTGCTTTTGGTCAATTAATTTGTGCCTGTAAATGTCTCTCCTACTGGTTACAACAAAGTAATTCTGCTGTCACCAATAACAACAGGACTCCTCGTTAGGCAGACATGTTAATTGATGCGCTGACTTAAATAACCACTTCCTGACAGGATCTCCTCTGTTGTCACGAGTGAATCCCTCAGCAGGAAACTTCAGTAATAATAAAGCTTTTGAAATAACCCACTGATGATGAGAGGAGCAGGAGAAGTAACTATGACAAAGAGAAGCACTACAGTACACTGCATGTGACTGAGGTCCTGAGTCAGATCTGAACTTTTCAACATCCTCACATCAGCTTCAGTCTGCTGAGCCATCAGGGTGCCTTACAGCCATTTTAATGTTTTAACCATGCTGCTAGAGCCCTGCGTTCAGTTTATTACCACTTAAAAACACTGCATTCAATTTAGGATAATGCATGCACGCTCAACTAAGTTTTGCCTATTCATGCCAGCCTGCTGTTACATGTTCATTTCTGGCTGTCACACAAAATCCCTGATGGCAAATGTAGTTCCAAATGTAAATTGGTATACAAACAAAATCCTTTCAGTATCACAGTTAATAATGAATGAAAACTTCTCTTTCCCACCTAAAACCAAAAATTTAATGTGGTGGTTGTGATTTTTAAGTCCCCTTTCCCTTTCTCCTTTCCCTTAACTGTACAAAGGGCCCTCAGAGATCCCAATGCCTCCTACAGCATTGTTTAATTATCCAACTTCTGTTTCTAATAATTAATTAATTAATTAATTAATTAATTAATGGTGTGTTAGGCAGTGTAATGTGGTGTGAGAAACACCTATCGGACAGTCAGGTGACTCCATGTAAGGTCACCCATAGTCATAGTGAACAGAAGTATCACCCAGCTCTGCAGTTTCCTTCAGTGCCTCAGAAGCTTTTTGTTTTGGCGTCACAGGCCACAACTGCACTATGTGATTCAATGTCACTGCTTCCATCCACTTTGTTTCAGATGCAGGTGAAATAGTTTTGCATTCACATTTAGGGCATTTAGCAGATGCCTTTGTACAAAGCCGCTCACAATAAATCATACATACATTCCTACACTGATGGCGGTGGCTGCTATGCAAGGTGCCACCCAGCACATCAGGAGCAATTTGGGGTTCAGTATCTTGCCCAACGATACTATAACATGCAGACCAAGGGACTCGAACCAGCGACCTAAGAAGACACTGGCTCTGCCCCTGATCCACCGCATGCTACCTGCCCATTTAGCAGCAAGACAAACATTTCTGTCACATATTTGCCCCAAGTCTTATTTGAGAGAGAATATTCTCGATATACATGTATACTAGTCAGTGCTTCGATGACTTGATGGAAAATAAATGACTTGAGACTCAACTTTGACTTGCGACTTGTAACTTGACCTGCTACATTGTAACTCAAAAAACTTGTCTGTTTCAGTTTTGTTTAATAGGTTTTTAGGTCTGGCTGTCAGTATTTCACCGTTTAAAAGTGATGAGGAGATGACTGAGAAGAAAACAAGAAATAAAAAAGCTTTTACAAAGTTATTTGTCATTTGTTTGATTACATTTGTTTCACTGAATAACACACACTATTCATTGCGACACTTTTTGAGCAGATTAGATAAACTGTGTGTATAAACTGTGAATGTGTAAACAGTTGATCTGGTGCATTCACACAGCAAAGGTTCTGCTATTACGCTCTTCTTCTGTTGAGGCTGTCAAAGTTGTCAAAACAACAGGGTTTTTATCACCAGTTCAAGGGCACATCAACAACACTCGGGACACTAAGGCTGGAGATGGTGCTCCAAAGTGACTCACTGTTACACTACAGAAGCATGGCTCCCTAAACTAGCTAGCGCCTGATGGTCAATTTTAAGCATTTATAGGTTCCTTTAATCACAACTTTAAATGAACTCTGCCTCTGTTAAAGAGGCCCTCCTCTTTTCCTTGCAACTCAAGTTCTGAACAGGGTAAAAATTAAATAAAGAATTTATTAAACTTTCCACATACTTCAATGGAATTCTTAGTTCTCCAATTTGTGTTCTGTAATTAATGAGCGGACATTAAAATGGTCCCTGTGTAACTTTTTTTACAGCAGCACATTAAAGCATTGAGGCCATAATAAAGTTATATGGGTTGGCTATCCTGGATTTTTAATTCAAGGCTTTAAATTAGGGCTTCTAGCAATGATGGGATGTGACGCAAGAGGACACTGTAAAAGGATTGCGGGATAGGTACAAAGGAGAGTGTGGATAAGCCAAGTAAACACTCTATGCATGGTTGATTTTCCCAAACAGGTCAAGATGAATTTTTAATTAAAGTCAGCTTCAATGTGCTTCGTGATTACGCCTCCCTACCACCCTCACCTCCCTTTCCCTCAGTATCCTTCTCTCACGCTCTTGCAGATTAGAGATCGCAGGAGTGCGTGAAACAGTATGTGACATTCATGTAATTATTTGTTCTCTAAGTGTGTGTGTCTGGTCTTGAATAGTTTTTGCATATATCCCTGTCGAAGCATATTTGCATACATGAATGCTAATACATTCTCCAGCCAAGGGAACACTTCTAAAATTAGGCAATATGTGTCCCTTGGCTTGTAGAGAAAGTCTGGTCTTGTTTAAATGACACTATAGTTTTTCTTAGGTCAAAATTCTGGCAATATGCTAAATGCAGCATTATGGCTCTTAAGTAAAAGATGAGGTTATATAACTCAAGCTTTAGTGTCCTTGCATTGGTTCAATGTGGATTTTATGACTGTTTTTAAGATTCCTCTGGCTGCTTTCAGTGCTTGGCTGGGTCTGGCCATTGGCTAAATCATTTTTCACCTTTTATGAATTAAAGTACAACGGATCTCCAGGCAGGGCCCATTCAACAGCTCCACAGTCTAGACTCTAAGGTTAGGGGGACTTCAGGCCTCTTCTGCAGGAGTATCAGAAAAATTGACTTTCTGGAGACATAATGGCTGACCTGAAATAATCTGTCTGATAATAGAAGGTGTAAGGGAATTTCTACGACTTCATCTTTACCTCTAAAAATAATTTGTGCCAGTGACATACTACACTGTCCCCTGGTTATGCACATTATGTTGCTTGTCCAGTGTTTCCACAAAAGGAAAACTAAAAGGCAATGTTTTTTCACTGTGTGCATACGTGTCATCAATTTGTAAAAATCAGGTCAATCAGGTCACGAACAGGTGCAATTACAGACATTTTAGCTCTGTGGAGCTTCTCTGTCTTGACGCACTCATGCACAAACCAAAAAGTGTCCTGACACCAAATCCACCAACTGAGACTTTGAGCAGGAACCAATCTACATTTGTCTCCTGGAAAAAAAATGAATAAATAAATTTAAAAAATACTGACAGTGTCTTGGACATTTTTGTCAACTCAACAGGAGCAGCAATCTCGCCCTAAGATTACATTGGCATTAAGCCTCCCATTGGCTATGCTCCAATGATCATCAACCCACGCATACATATGCAAACACACTTGCCAAATGTACTCACCCTCTAAGTGATGTGACCACAAGGCAGGTTTCTTATTCATGTATGCAAACTATTGTATGTCTATGTGCATATCCGTGTGTTTATTAATAATCATGCAAACAAAGAGCAATGAACCAGAGCAAACAGGACTGTGTGCTGTACAAGATGCAGGGATTGATGGATAACAAGCGGCCATGCTGCATCCTTCTTGCCAACAGTTTTATGAAGTAGTAAACGTAAATAGTGATACAACAACATGGACAGTGTGAACAGCAGAGACCCATTTTATTCTTTTGTGCTATATCTCCAGTTAAAAGTTACTAACAACACAAAATAACTTTCCCTGTCAGGTGAATCATTTTGGCTTTGACTGGATTTTACCCACTAAACTTCCTGATTAGTTATTCAAACATTGCAACGCTTATCGTGGATTAAGATGAGCATTCTGTTGAGTGAGTCGGGCTGATATGCTTGTCAGTTCCCCTCCTGTCTAGAATGTCAAATTTAATGAATATTCAAAAGCCCAATGGGCTCTTTTGTGTGTTCTGCGAGGGGAAATGTTCCTGAGGGGGGATTTGTGCAAACCACATTACGCAACGCATGGCACATATGTGGAAATACTTAATCAAATGTTGAGTGAAATGTTTCTCCATCTTCTTTGTGAAAATAATAACGCTTCGTTCCCACGAAGGAAATTACTTGATGCGTTTGGTTCCACATTATCAAATAAGCCCTCGTGGTTCTGAGCAAGGAGATGGACTGAATCTGCAGTTGAATGGCCATCAGAGCTGGTTAGGAAACACTCGAACCATGTCAGGAAGGACCACTTAATGTGTACAAAATTAATCTATTTCGGTTCACTCCTTTGAAAGCTTTCCCTTTTTGCTTGATGCACAAATGCACTTTGTGACTTTTGTGTTGCTTTACTTGTTATGGGCCCCTAGTTGCAAATATACTATAAAAAAAATAAAAAAAAAAAGAAGAGGAAAAAAGAAAAGAAAATTATATATTGTAATAGCTTTCAACCTCGTATGGTTCAGACAATAAAAGTTTGGATTTTGGATTTTTTGGTTAAACATAAAACCTTTCTTATTCATCATTTCCTTGCTGACTAATAATGGAGGTTTTTACACTTATAATCCTGACAGAATATTGTATTGTTGATGATCATCTGCCTTTTTTGCCTTTATTTTATACTGCATAGCACAAAACTGTAAACACACAAAGCAGTCACCCTGCTCAACTACAGTACTCATCACAAGATGATCTTCTATAAATGCTGGTATTAGTTTGCTTAGCTGTAGGACTCATTTTATACTCCAGAGATCACTTGATGAGCCATACTGCAGTTCCCTTAAAGTGTCTTTGCTTGCATTTGTTGTCACTTAAGTTAGGTTTGATTGAATATTACTATCACATCATCTCTCTCTTCTTAATGACCTGCAAAATGTCTGCCTTTTACCCCTGCACAAGGTACAAGGTTTAAAATGTTCAGTTGTGCTGAAAGCTGTTGTTACCAGGCACAGCAGCATTGGCTGGTAACGTTTTCACCATGTGAGTCTTTGTGTGTCTGTGTGTGTCATTATGGCAAAGGATGGAGACACCAACCACGTGTGATTGAGATCGAAGTTCGGTGCTCACGGCAAGTGAGACTGTTGACGGATGTCATGACTGGTGTGATTTCCTCTCTCATTCAGGCAGTAGGTGGTAGTGGTGCTGTGCTGAATTGTATCATACAAAGAAGTGTTTCTGTGATTCTTTGCCCTTAGATGTGTTGTAACGTCCGCCAATGTAATAATGTCCACGGACATTACATGTGTAATATAATGCAATAATTACCATACATTTTAATTTGGCTGCATAAGTTCTCATATCATATCATATCATATCACAGAGACCACCCACAGTCCTTAGCCACCGAAACTGCTTAAATGAAACACTTCAAACAGTCAGGAGTCAAGTTGTAAGCCAACTTGGTGCAAAATGAGTTGACTGAAGTTTACAAAGAGCTCTGTACTGTAAGTTAAGTGCTACATCGCACCAAAGTGAATGAATACAAGAGGGAAAGAAGAAGGGAACAGAGAAAGCAACTGTGTTATTTTGACCCTCGGAAAGTAAACATCATGCAACGCGGCCATGATGCAACAGTGGGAAAGAAGCTGGTCACCACATCATTGTGTTTCTAACACTCAAAGAGAGAGACAGGCCCTCTGCTGCACCACAGCACACCTTTAATCTCCTCAAGGTGTCTCTCAACAGAAACAGACAAAGATAAATGAGGACAAAGATCAGAAAGGGAGTAGAGGGAAATACTGGGGTGAAAGGAAAAAACTGCCTTGCAAAGCACTTTTTAATCCAACTTTTGAATTTTGCCACAGGTGGGAGGGAGAGATTCATGCACTGAGGGACACAAATTATTTATTTAGAGTTGATTACAGTCATTAATATAGTAAGGGAGGAGAGAAAGAGACAGAGGGAGAGATAAACGAGTGCCGTTTGTCATCTGCATTAATCAACCTGATCTCTGGAGCGGGGCTGTGGGATGGAGGGAAGATGAAATGGTTGAAGGTGCAGATGAAAAGACAGGCGAAGATTTTACCAAGCAGCTACATATTTCTATGGAGTTTAGGTCCCCAAACACAACCCAGCAACTACTGTATCTGTTAACACAATTAATGATATTGCTAGCCTGGGGCCTATACTTGAAATGAAAACAGGAAACCTTATTCAGTAGACTAAATTTGATTTCATTTAATTATCCTTCCCTTCCCTGAATTGAAGATTCTTCATAGAGTAGTTGATGTAAGTTAAATAAGTCATTTTTTGTGCACCCCATGTATAATTCCTCATTAAATCTTACACCATTCTTTTTCCCTTCCTTGTCTTTTTGATGTATTCTTCCTTTGTCTAGACAACAGAAATGTGACATACCCACAATGTTGAGTATGTCTGGAGGCAGACTACTGTTGGGGTTCTGATCAGGTTTTTGGAGTAATCTCTGTATATGTTTGCTCAAGAAATCCTGATGACTGAAACCAGCTAAATCCTTGACCATAGTTTTGAAACTATTTTGGGACAGGGTGTTTTATAATGGAGGGTTTGAAAAGCAGAGCTTAAATATTTTTCAAGACTTAATTAAGCAGACTGAAGCAGGTTTATCAGACAACTTAGGAGTGATTAGATCAAATTAAGTAACTATCTGATCTACCAATTCACAATAAGGTAGGCAAGAACATTAAGAGAGAGATAAGATGTTCATGAGTACAGAGCAGGACAAATTGAATATCTGGTATAGCAGTGGTGGCAGAAGTATTCAGATGCTTTACTTAAGTGAAAGCACTAATACTCCACTACAAGTATAATCAGCAAAATGTACACAATGTATCAAAAGTTGAAGCGCTCATCGTTCAGTAAAATGGTCCCAGCCAGCATTCTCTGCTTTGGGACTATGTGTTTCCTGGCTAATCCAGGAGGGTTTTCAAAAAGTTGATTTAGAGATTTTATTTTCAATGCATAAAAAAATGCTTCGTCATTCAGCGTATCAAGATTGATATTTAAAACATCTGCAGATACATGCACTTAAGTGAATGTACTCTTTCTGACGCTGCAGTACAGAATGAAGCGCAAGTCAGCTAAACGTAAGCTAAAGAGAAGCTTTGGCACATGTGTATCTATAGGAAGGGGTGCTCGCCATGCTGCTAAACTCAGAGGGAAATAGCTGCAGCCAGTGTCACACTATTTTGAATTGCTGTAGTTGTGTACTTTGCAGTGAACAAATTTGAAAGACTACTAAAAGGAAACTTAGCAAAAATGTTGCATTATGTTGCCAGGTTGTTACACTAACAAGCTAAGTTTAGGGTGATGCTAAACCTGAAACCAAACCTGAGTAGCATCAGGCTTGGAGGGGTGCATGCTAACTTCATGGTTAAACTCATGAAACATGCTTTATCTAAGAGATTTTTAAGTGAGAGAACTATCTAAATATTTTTATTTTATTATAAATTTGAAAGGAATACACCTCAGCCAACTAGCTATATCACAAATACAGGTATTGACACATTTGAATGGGAAAACAAACCTTATTTGCTCAATTCATTGTTAACTTATGTGCTGTGTGCAAAGGTGTGTCTTTGCAGGAGCACAGTAATTCTTTGGAAAAAAGGCAACAATCTGATGAAAAATATCACACACTATATGTATGTGTCGGCTTGAAACAACAACGTGCAAAAGTAGCTGTGCCGCCTGTCACTTTTGTCATCCATTACTTCAAACAAAAATTAAATATCGTAATGGATGAATGAGGGGAACAGCTGCTGGGCTTGAAACTTTTTTAAAGTTTTCATGCCAAGTTTGGATTTGACCAAAAACTTGGAGCAGGTTCAAATGTTTCTCGCTTTCTTTCCCGGTCAATGTGTGTGCCTTTCAAACCTGTAGACAAGCCCCAGGCCCAGACCCAAACTTATCACAAGACCTCAGAACAAGACATAAAAAATAGCAATAGTTTCCCATTTGCACGCTCCCCCTGTTGAAGTTGAAGAACTTGTGGCTCTGGGTAGATCTGATTTTACAGCTTTCTACTGACTTGACATGACTGTGTGAACATAATTACATTAATATCCTGATGTCATGGCAAATGCAAGCTGCAAGAGATAATAATCTTGCATTTAAATATGAGTTAGTGAGCCTTAACTGAGACATTTTATTAATTGACCTTTTAAATTTGCAATAAAAGCCTAGTGCCAACTTACAGTACCTACTTTTAGGCAGCGTGGTGCTTACATTAAATGGTTTTTGCAGAGAGTAGTTGGCATCTGACTTAATTCATATCAATGTTCTTTGCACTCTTTTATTACTCTGCAACACGCAGTTAGAAAGATTTATTCAACATCTTGCAGTTATTAAAATTCCACCTGGATAACAGTGCCAGTTTAGTGCTTAAAATGTAAACATGGCAATAGTGCCTAAGGGGATGTAGTGGTGTTCAAAATTGAACGTAAGTCTGGAAGGCAGCTTGGGCGATTTAGACTTTGATTCATAATAGGCAGAGTTATGAAATGTTTGCTTTCCAAACATGCCTAAAGGAATACGGAGTCATTGCTCTGACCTTGTGGCAGATTTTTCAAGCATGGAGCGTATTGCATTATTCATGTTTAAGCACAGACAATGCAGACAAAGACAATGCAGTTCCACATTATTAGTGTGGCCCACAGAACACATTTTGTCAGCTTGCACCATTGTTGGTTGTAAAACAAGCAGTTTTTTATCAGATGGTTGCAAATTTATGAATTACATGGAATTACATTGATGGCTTTACTGTCAGCTTTTCTACCTGACGAGGTGATTTTATGCAGATGTGCAGCTGGATTACTAAGAGAGACTGAAGGTACACTGTTGCTTTATGGCAAACAATTTCCTGCTGTCCTTGCAATAAACATTGCATGCTCATAAACACACATAAAGTCTTCTTTATTGCGCTAAGACGACAGAATTCTTTCTTGACTTGCGTCATGGAGCAGCATTTTTCTGATGTTTTAATTTCCTTTTATTAAACACGGAAAAAAAGCAGATGGTTATTGTTCACGGCCATATAACTCTTTCCAGTGTATAAACAGTAAAATAATGTTGTGGCTTTTACAATGCTCCGCTCAATACTTTAACCATAGATAAAACATTTCCCAGGTCCTATTATGTGATGAAGCTGCAAACTCTAGACAAAATAAACTACCACATCAAATAGGACTGCAAAATTGATTCAGTGCGTCTCAGATAAGGTCTAAAGACAAAGAAAAAAAAATCTTTACAAGCTTTCTGAAGGATTTATTCAAACATATTAAAGTGCACTCTATTGTCATAGCATTACTTTGTCTATGACTCCAGCCTGTTTCATCAAGTGTATGAAAAAGAGTAATGGAGTGTGTGAGATATCATTAAGGAACTTTCAGTGATGGACATTTGTGAGGCAGTTCAGTGTGTTTTGATCAGTAAGCTGCTTTATTAAAAGTAAAAAGAAAAAACAGTAACCACCATTTTATAAAACCTTCACGGCCTATTCCAAACATTCTTTTGCGACATATGCTTGCAATACCTGGGATGAGCAGAGCACTCTCATGCTTGAAGCACTATATATCTATCATTTCATTATTGTGTCCAACCACCAGCAACAGTATGAAGCCTATAGTTCACTGGTGCAGAAGGATGACCTCGTATGGTCCATTAAATCTGTTCCTTACGGCAAACAAAGCCACACATATGAACAAGTCGTGAAAACAATATTTGCCATATTGCAGCCAAAACAATACGCAGACAATTAGCCTTTGTGCAATTAAAGTGCAATCATAAGGATAAATGGCAACAGCGGCAATAAATCCATGTCTTTATTGAGTCCTTGATGGCCCTTTAAGTGTATTCCAGTTTGTTAATGCTTAGCTCTATGTATTTTTAATTGCCTCATTAGAACCATTGATTTGATCATAGAGAGGAAGTATAAAATGAGGAAGACGTGCTGTCTGAACTTGGCTGATTGGATGGGGGGGGGGGGGATAAAATTAGACTACTCAGTATCTCTGCGTTTCTCCGCCAGCAAAATCAAGCTGGAGAGATCTCACTGTAGCTGAAAATGTGATCACTGCAAAATATGATTGTTATGTACATCATTTGTTTCTCAGAGGGGGATTTGAAAAGATGTAGAGTCATAATTAGACTGTGTGTAATGGAACAATTGAATTTTATGCAAGGCTTTGCAAGTGCTCACTCCGCACACTAATCAGAAACCAATTTCAACTGACTTTCAAACTGCTCAAGCAATGGCATGTGTCTGAAAATAAGTGAAAACATAATCAATTTTATGTGTTCTTATATGACTACACTTAAAACTGTAGATCAACTCATTAGAGTCATAAGAACAGCAACACATGACAGAGTTCGGCAACACCTTCTGTTAGGGTAGCAACCATTAACTTGTTTATTAGCCTGCATATTAGTAGAATTTTGGCTCCCCATTGGCTCCCCATGCTGTCATCTAAAGCCCTATGACCGAGTCCCTATCAGGCTTTTTCGTAGCTGGATACAATTTGTTGCTTTTCAAAATATGAATGAGCATACGGATAGAGAAAAGGTCTGCATGCAAGTGAGTGGTTGAGCAAGTGGGAGAGAGAAATGGGCAGTGAATACTAGCGGAGCAAAGAAGAAATAGTAACACTGAAAATGTTTGCTTTTAAGGCTCGTGTCATACAGTCATGGCTGGTATTGTGTTAAGTCTTGCAATTTAGTGTTTTGTTACATAAGGACAGATGTTATCTATACTGTGTGGTAAGTGAAGGAAAATTACTTTTCTGTGGTGCTGCAGGCTTGTACAGCCGACACTGAGCAAAGTTTATAAAGATCACAGTTCATGTACAGCAACTTATTACTAACAATCAATAAGCAGTAATTATGAGGAACATTGCAGGGGAAAACAGTGGGAGTTAGCCCGTCTTAGCTTGACACAAGAGGGCTGATGGTGTCACATTTGATTCAGTTTGTCAAGATGCCAGTGGCTGACACACCAGACGATGGTCAGTCGGCATTGTCGAGGCTGTCAGTGAGCGTCTGTGGCTCTAGTTTGTTTTGGCAATGAACGACCCCTGTCAGCAGCTTTTTGTGCAATAGAGCATGTAGAATCAGTGCACACTTAGTGAGAGAAATCACTCTTAATGGCTGTTCATGTGCGCCCTCTACAGGTTTGTAAATCACACAGAGGTACTTCCACCCAGGCAGGGGCAGAATGTACTATGTTCTTTGCAGTAGGGGTGGGAGAAATAATCAATTCTTTGATGCATCGCGATACAGATGTGGACGATTTTGAATCAATTCAGAAATGTCAAAAATCAATTTTCTAAATGTTAATTGACAACGTGATGTCGATGGAACGCAAGAAGAGGAACTTGGAAGCGCGAAAGTGCAGCGCCTGGACAGCCGATGGCGTGTGTGGTTTCTGGGCTCTCTTCCACGAAAGGTGTCAGCGTGTAGTTTGATGATTAAAAAAAAAAATAATAATAAAAATTCTGCGGAGGCAAGGCTGGGTGGAATGATAGAGCAGTCTTTATTGAAACAGAACTCAAGCCAGCGTCCGAATCAGAATCGGCCACATTCTGATGTTCTCAAATCTACGGCAAAAGCAAGGCCAAAATGCTTCACCCTCTGCCCTATCAGAACTCCTATTGAGCCTTCGATCTTATGAGATCTACCAAGTGCCACCCACCTTTCTCCGGTGTGGGGGCCTTTTTTAAAGTCTATTTTCCATACCCACCTACTTCTCCTAATTGGTCACATTGATAGATTAAAGGTACATCTATCCAATGGGAGAAAGAAAGAAGGGTCTGCCTCACACCCCCTATGAAATAACTCTTGCGTGTGTTACTTAACTTTGCTGATGTCAGCTAAAGTGGACAGGATGGTCTCTCTATATTCAGATGACAATGTATACGTTGAGTCAGCTCCTTGAGTCAGCTCCAAACCTCTGGTGTGGGCCCCTTCCTGTAGCTTATCTCTGATGCCCACCTCAGAGCTGTTCAAGGCTCCTGGTCATGGGCACCTTTGCCCTCTCGCATTCCCACAGGGAGGCATCTGGTCCTGTCCCATCCTGTCTTCCCAGAATGTGTAAGAAAAACACAGACACTACACGTGCACACAACAAAAAAACACAAGTTGGCTGAGCGCATCATTCAACCAGCACCCTCTGCTTTAAAAGCAAGCGTGTGGAAGCATTTTGGCTTCTATGATATTGAAGGGAGAAAGGACCTGGACAAGAGCCACACAACATGCAAGTTGTGTCGAACTAAACCAAAATATTTTGGAAACATGAGAAACCACATTACACGTTTCCACCCAGAGGAGGAAGAAAAACAGTTGGTTGTAGTTGCTTCCAACCAGAGGACCATCGAGTAAGCGATATTAAATCTTCCACCCAACTCAGAAAGAGTGAAGCAAATTACAAACTCTATTGCAACTTGGTATTCAGCCATCAAGAACCCGGGCTTCCATGCTATGTTTGTGCATTTTGGAGCCGAGATACAACGTCCCATCTTGAAGGTATTTTACTGACACTGAGAACAAGACCAAAATCAAAGTCATGGAATATGATTAATCAATACCATTTAATTAAGGCCTTTTTCATATTCTTTGTATCAGAGCTGCTTTTTGTATTTTCTAGCTGTGACATAAATAAGCTGTAAACAGATTTGCAGGGTAACCGTGAGTCTGAGGTTTACTGTCCTGCCCTCCACAGGGTCTATCAGGTTTGACTTTCCTTTCTGCAGATGTTTAAGTGCCTTTTTTGTATGAAAACTGTTTTTGAATGTAGTATACAGCAAAATGTTTGTTTTTTGGTCTGAGGGATTCTATGCTCAGGATTTTGTTTATAGTGAGAAGTATTGGACTTTATGTTGTTAGTTATTTAGAAAATGTTGAAGTCCACAAACACTATTTTTGTGTTAGAGCTGCTTGTACAGGATTCTATATTTTTGAATGAAAAGTGATTTGGGTAGCAAATTGTTGTTTTTTTTGTCTGAATAATGATATTGCCCACTGGACATAACAGGAGGATTTGTTGGTTAGAGGTCAATTATTTTTTATGTTAGTGATTCAGAATATGCTGAAGCTGTATCAATTCACTACCTGTATGTTGCTACAGTCACACAGTGAGAAAAAAAAACAAAACAAAAAACGATGAATCAAGATGCATTAATAATCGCTTTATCGTCGTAGCCCTCAGAATCATAATCAAATTGAAGCGTGAGGTGCCTAGAGATTCCCACCCTTGAGAGTCAAATCTATCTGTGACAAAGAAAAGCCTTTTCGTTTAATAAAACATTAGAGAAAGTAATTAAGTGGTTGATTTTCTTTAATGATCATCACAAAAGTAGGAAGTGATGGGCAAACTCTGAGTAGCAAACTCGGATTTAATATTTATTTTATTTTTTTGAAATCATGAATGGAAATGTGGACAAAAAAAAATTGTTGCATTGAGATGCATAGAGATGCATCAATAATTGGTTTAGAATCGAATCACTGACCTCTGAATCAAAATCAGATTGAATCGTGAGGTGCCTAGAGATCCCCACCCCTACTTTGCACTGCAGCTTTTTAGCAGAAACACAAGAGACGTCAGGCAAAGCAAGAATTGGCCTTTGTCGCGGCCAGTTCTTCAATGTCAGTTTGGTGTTATCTGTTTCACTAGCTAATCAGTGCCACATGGCAAAGATAGCTGGTTAAGTCAGCTAAAAATTGTCCCCTGGTCAACATGGCGGTTTTAGCCGGAGGAATGAGAAAAGTACTTCATCAATTTATTAGAGTAACTTAACATGGCAGACATCACAGAGAGATGTTGCTATGAAAATGTCTTGTTGCATTGGTGTGGCAGGATTTTAGAACATTACAGGCCCACACATTGCAAGATTTAACTTATCTTGTGTCGATCTTTGGTCTGAACAGGGCTTTAAATAACGGCCATGTGGCTGTCGAATATGGTCATTCAGCATAAAATATAAATACCTGTTCTATAATGACTGATAAAGAGCTCATATGCATTCCAATAAGCAATAATAAGCAGTTAATGGTTAAGATGCCCAAACAGAAAAGTGTTGCTCAGAGTTTGACTTTCTCTTGGGAAATTCACCCCACGTTTACCACAAATATCTTTTTTTCTCTTTGTGGTCTTGGCCGTTCAGTCCACTTATTTCACTGCTTTGATAATCCACTTTTTAAGATATATCAGCGGAACGCCTAAGAATCGAGGTGTTCCCACCTAGATAAAAGAGAACATAATTAGTGTAAGAGGGTAAAGATAATGAAGAGATAAATGTAAGCCTGAGTTAAGGATAAGGTAACAAGGTCAGCGGGGAATTCATTTGTTTAATAAAAGATTAGGTCCATGCATGATTAAAAAAAAGGAGGGGAGTGAAAGGTAAAAGTGACAAAACAGAAAAGATGAAAAGAGGATGAGAAAGGTTGCAATGAGCAACGGAGGAAGGGAAGGGAAAAGACAAGGGGAAATGTGTGAGGTTGTAGAATGTAGGATGGAAAAGTGAGAGAGGGAAAACTTTAGTGCTGAAAGTCACTTTTAAAGTTTGTTTTTATGGCGGGCACTGTGAGATTGAATGACCGTCCCACTGTCCTAAGCGCAGTCACAAAAACACACACTCTCACTTCGCAAATTGAACTTTCCGAAACACACATGCAGATACACCCACAGATGTTTGTCCTTACTCCTCCAACGATACATTTGGCTTCCGTCGCAACACTTAAAAAATAAAAAATGCCCCGATAAAATCACGCACGCACGCATGCACCCACCCACACACACACACACACACACATACACACACAAGGGTAATGAGTGCTACCAAATAACTCTCCCGCTTGGGGAGAAAAAGCCTTCATTATCAGCAGCATGCACTTAGAAAAATGAAAAGTCAATAAGACAGCTGGAACATAAACACACAGCTCACACGGGCTGTAATGACAGCAAGCTTTGCCAAAAGGCAGACACACAGGTAAAGAGACTGGATATGGAAAGTAAATGGTAAATAATAGTGGAGCTGACCAGCTGAAGTCTTTAAATAGTCTGTTATTAGTACTGTGCATTTGCTTCCTTTACTAGAGGGCATTTGAGGATTTTCTCTGTGGATTTCTTGTACACAGCCACTGGTGTGTGCCGGGGCTCAGAATATGTGCTCCCGCAACTTCAGGCAAGGATATATAATAGTACTGCTTAGTCCTTTATTCCAACTTTTTCCAGTCATTCTGTTCATTCCTATCACCACAAATGTGATGTTTAAATGGCCACAAGCTGGATTTTGGTGGCACTGATTCCCACACTGGGGCCAAACATTATTTCTGATATCAGCCCCAAACCCCTAGAGGTATTTTTTTGCGGCACTGCTCCTGTGATTAAAAGATTCATGTCATTTTATATCAGTATTTAACATTTCAGAGACTCTTTCCGATGCTTTCATAGATGACAGTCCCACCGCCTGCTGTACTTTCATTCAGCGGAGGCCGTTGCGACAGAACTGCACTGCCTCTAATGCTGAGACATCATCACCTAGGCGGGTGAAAGGGTATGGCTTCAAAACTCCCAAGTTCACTCATCATCTTTATGGCGGGCTATTCAGAAGACAAAGATGACAGGTTCTCACTCACATTAACGAGCTGACAGTGACGGGGAGGATGGAAGAGGAAGAGTCGGGATGGGGGGATGACGGAAGGAGAGAGAGGGAGCAATAAAAACTGAGATGGGAAGCCCAAGGCCAACACATGTACTCAAACCCTCTCTATCGAAAGATGAGCTCTCAGGTGGGACACAAGGTAAATGTAGAGGAGTGTGTGTATGTCCCTCTTGGGATATTCAGTCGAGTATGGCGAGGATTGAGCACTCCTTAAACAAGTCGTTTTTATCATGACAATGGAGAGCAGAAGTTCTGGCAAATCAGCTACTCCTCTGGGTCTTTTTTTGAAAAGACTCCACTGACTGACCAGGCTTGAAAGTTTGATATTAATCTGAGTGGTTTCCTAACATTACCCTGCAGGATTTCTGGTGATCAAAAGATGAAAGACTCAACGTTGCATAAGAAATGTCAAGCATCTAACAAACTAGACCAACACTTAAGCTGATATTTTGGTGAAATAAATCTAATAACTTGACCTTCTACTAAACTTTAACAAAATATCAAATCAGCTGTTTATTCATTCTCTCTCCAGATACAGTGATTTACACACAGAATATAGAGTATTTCTCTTCTTCCTCCATTCTATTTTTGTGCAGCTCAAATTAGTACCTATTTTACCATCCAGTATGTAATAAGGTGTCAGTACACCTGTGACTCCGTATTTGATGTTAATGTTCTAGTCCAAATGACTGTGGGCATTTCACCTCTTCGTACCACTGACCATGATGATCCTGTCCCTTTTGTACAAGCTAGAGCGAGCTGTTCCTCTGCGAGTCTCAGTGATGAATACTAATGAGGAGTTTACTGAGGTGGAACTTTTCTGCTGCCACTGTTAAAGGGTCTGGCGAGGAGAAGTTACGATTGTACTTTCAGGATTTCTGGGTATCCCCGGGAGGATACAGAAGAAAGAGAGAGGGGAAGAGTGTGTGTTTTTTTGTTAGTGTGTGCTAAATATTTTGCTGAGTCAGCACAGAGGCAACAGGAGGCGGTGGCAGGAGGAGACCAGGGGATTTCCGGAGCCCAATAGAAGAAGCTCCTTGAGGGGATTCATTCTGTCCCATTGCATCCGATCAGCCAGCCACTGAGGTCTTTAGCGTGTGTGTGTGTGTGTGTGTGTGTGTGTGTGTGTGTGTGTGTGTTTGTATGTGACAAAGTGGATATTGATGGAACTTGTACTTGCTTGGCACGTTTCCCTGTGCCTGGGGAATCTCAGCCCAAAGTTGTGGCTGCTGCGTGGGTGAGTGAGAATGTGTGACCGAAAGTAAGAGTTTTTCGTGTAATTTGTGTTTCTGTGTGCGTGAGTGTGACAGACAGAGCATATCAGCATGATAATTCATCATTTATGTGCAAGTGTAAGTTCAAAAACAGTACAAGTAAGGTTAGATAGCAGTCTTTTTGTCACTCTGTAGCAGTTTGATGAAGTTAGCTTCGGCAGGCTGTCTGGCCGTCTTGTTTTAAAACAGACTGGTTTCACTGACTGCAAAGATAGCCACACTCACTCAGACATGCAGAAGCATTAAGGTGCTTTTCTTGGTGGGGAAAGCAGCTTTAGGGAGTTTTAACAGCAGGGGTTGAGCTGTCAGGGATCCCAAACCTTCCAAGTATCAGAAAAGAAAAGTCTGTGCATGTGCGTACAAAGACACTAGACCTTCCTGGCCAGCCTGCAGGAGATTAATATCTATATGCTGTGTTCACATCAAAGAGAGAGACAGTGCAGAGGAGCCTTCTGCCTGGAAATATCATTCACCTCACCTGTCACACTGTAAATGCTACTCAGCAATGATCCTATCTCTGAAACTTCCTAAATTCTAATATCAGCACCAAATACTTAGTCAGGTCTATGAGATGGTAGTTATTGTATTCAAGGATTTAGGTGGGAAGCAAATAAATAAATAATTCTGAATGTGCAAATGTTTTCAGGGATAAAGTAGCAAAAGGCTGAGATCCACTGAGAGGGAATGTTTAATGTTTAATGTTTAATTTAGGCAATTGTATTTTTAGTAGTACTAGTACTGATTTTTAGTCACAGAAGTTAAGATAGGTGGTAAGGTCAACTTGTTCAGAGAAAAAAATATTTTTGAATTATTTTATTTCAAAAGTTTATTTCCAGTGGGCAAAGAGTCAGAACAGAACACACTTTGTGGATTTACTTTGCGGTTAACTTTAGGGGTGGGAATCTCTAGGCACCCCACAATTTGATTAGATTCCGATTCAGAGGTCAATGATTTTATTCTAAACCGATTATTGATGCATCTTGATGCAACATTTTTTTTGTGTACATTTCCATGCATGATTTAAAACATAAATAAATACATATCAAATCTGTGTTTGCTACTCAGAGTCTGCTCATCACTTCCTATTTTTGAGATGATCATTAAAGAAAATCAACAGCTTAATTATCTCCTCTAATGTTTTATTAAAAGGCTTTTCTTTCTGGGGGGGAATCTCTAGGCACCTCAAGCTTCGATTCGATTATGATTCTGAGGGCTGCGATGCGATGATAAAATGCCAGATGCCAGCAAACATCCCAGCTTTGCAAAGAACCAACAGGAAAAGAAAAGTGTGACTGTAGCAGCATACATGTAGTGAATTAATACAGCTTCAGCTTATTCGGAATTACTTACATAAAAAACAATAGATGTCTAACCAACATATCCTCCTGTTATGTGCAATGAGCAATATCATTTTTCAGATAAAAAACCCCAAACAATTTGCTGTAAAAATCACAGCTTTCATTCGAGAATATAGAATCCTGTACGAGCAGCTTTAATACAAACATGATATTTGTGGAATTCAGCATTTTCTAAATAACTAACAACATAAAAAAGCTGCCCTTGTTCACAAATAAATAATAAAGAGTCCAATACTTCTCACTATAAACAGAATCCTGAGCACAGAATCCCTTAGACCAAAAAACAAACATTTTGCTGTATACCACATTCAAAAACAGTTTTCATACAAAAAAAGGTCTTAGGCACAACACAGGCACAACATCTGCAGAAAGGAAAGTCAAACCTGATAGACTCTGTGGAGGGCAGTACAGTAAACCTACTGAAGACTAAGGGTTACCCTGCAGATCTGTTTACAGCATATTTATGTCACAGCTAGACAATACAAAAAGCAGCTCTCATACAAAAAATATGAAAACGGCCTCAATTAAATGATGTAGATTAATCATATTCCATTCTGGTTTTGGGCTTGTTCTCTGTGTCAGTAAAACACGTTCGAGATTGGACGTTGCATCTCGGTTCCAAAGTGCACAACATAGCATGAAAGCCCTGGTTCTTGATGACTGAATACGGATGCAAGTCCTTGGCAATAGCGTTGCAATAGAGTTTGTAATTCTCTTCGCCCTTTTCAAGTTGGGTGGAAAATTTGATATCACTTACTTGATGGTCCTCTGGTTGAAGGCATCTACAACCAACTGTTTTTCTTCCTCCTTTGGGTGGAAATGTGTAACGTGGTTTATCATGTGTGTCATGTTTCCAAAATATTTTAGTTTAGTTTGACACAACTTGCATGTTGTGTGGCTCTTGTCCAGGTCCTTTTTCCCGTCAACATCATAGAAGCCAAAATGCTTCCACACGCTTGCTTTTAAAGCAGAGGGTGCCGGTTGAATGATGCGCTCAGCCATCTTGTGTTTTTTGTTTCGTTGCATGCCATTGACTGTCCAGACGCTGCATTTCCGCACTTACAAGTTCTGCCTCTTGCGTTCCACCAACATTACTTGTCAATTAACATTAAGAAAATTGATTTTTGACATTTGTGAATCAATTCAGAATCGTCCACATCTGCATCGCGATGCATCTAAGAATTGATTATTTCTCCCACCCCTAGTTAACATTACAGTGCTTGGTATGCTTGAAGTCTGATATTCTTAATACTATTTATTTTTACTCATCATCACCAAGCAAAGGTGTATGTAATGACATGACAGTGTTCCCATATCATGGGCACAGCAAAAATCCATAGTTCAAACAACTTACATCTCTAGAGTACAAATCCAATACGTGACACTCTTACTCACACTTACTGCTGCTATCACTCTGCCAAATGACAGACTGGCTCCGAGATGTCCAGAAGTGTTAATTAAAGTGCAGCGTGACTACTACGAGGTCCTTATTGTGATACTTGGCACCTAAAAAAATCATTGTGTCTCCTTGCACTCCAACTCTGAGTAAATGTTCATGGGGCCTTTTAGTGATGCCCGGTGGCTTTTGAATTTATGTAATGAAGAGACTAAAGAAGAGACAATATTAAATCCCAACAAGACAGGAACAAAGGTTTACAGCTAAATTTATTTCATATTTAACCTGCTCTGAACTCCAGTTATAGCCATCGTAATCTCCTGTCCGGAGTCCTTTGTCTTAGCAACTTAATTCACTGAGGGGCACCGATGATACTGTCCATCACTTTTGCCAAAGATGCTACATACACACACTGATAAGAACCAATTAGGAAGCAAACATAGTTGTCTGCATCATTATTTCCAAAAATCTCTGTTTCTACCCACTCAGACATAAACACAGAGTTTCTAAATATCTCCACTCTGGAAGGATTTTTCCAAAGGTCTATTTTCAGAAACCTAAAATGCTGTTGATGCCGGTACAGAAGGCCAAAATACACAAATATCTGTGCTCGTGTGGACAGGGCCGGAGTCTCATAATCAGCTCGACCATTAAGACTGCGCTTTACTACCTCTACACTGTAACCAGGCCAGCCATTACTTACTTACTTACTCTTTCCCAATGCCTAAAATTCTTACACCCACTTACACTTATTGCTACTATTGCTACTGTGATCATAAACATAAAAAATATACCCACTGATTGTGGGTACCTGTAGCTTATTTATCAAAAACTATTTCATTCATGCTCTTGGACTTTTCTTAATTTATCGAGTCCCATAAGAATATGTCAGAAAACATATCATATGTCCTCTAAATGACATCCTCTATAGGACACTGGGCCCTCACTAATCAAATAAGAGCAGGGGAAAATGATTTACTTGAGAAAACAGCACGGCTGTCAGCCTCAGTGAGATACACTAATGGAAACAGATAGCATTTAGTTTGGTAAACAGAGGGAGGTAAATTCATTTAGGAATTCAAGCAAAAACAAAACAATAAAACTGACTGTCTTGGAGAAATGATCCGGTTTGAAGGTTTTTTTTCCTTTCGAGAAAGGAAATGTTTACAGTCAATGTGGTCTGTGTGGTATTTGTGTGTCTTACCCACGGTTAGCTGACCAGTCAGTTGTCCCTGATCATTTCGAGCATTGACCGTCACATTTCTGTCTGACTGGAGGATCAACGGACTGTCCTGAAGAGGAAGAGAGAGGGAGAAAGGCGATTAAGACAACAGCAATTTGTATTTCTTGCAAACCAATCAATCCATACGGATATACCTTCAGTTTCCATACTCACACACTCTTCATCTCCCCAGTAGCCCTTGCCCTCACCCTTGTAGCTATAGTCAATACTGCATTAACCTGTATAACCAATACTGCCTAAGCCTGTATCAAGCATCTCAGTTCACACTTGATTGCCTCTCTTCTGCCAGTCTGACACACTGCATTCAATTTGCATAGTGAAAACAGCATACTGTCTGTGAGTGTGTCTGCTTGTTTTCCACAGTGTGTCTCTGTGCGTGGATGCTCGCAAAAAGGCAATTATTTTCAACCTAAATGAGCTAAATGCAACCATGACCCTGACCTCTGCTCCCCTCTTCAGAGTCTGATTAAGCCACACACTACACATATTAGTTGATGTGTGTTGCAATGAATGCAAAACTCCATGTCTGCCATTTTCATTAAGTTCTGAACTCCCACGCTCTCTCTAACTCCCCTGGCCCCCCATCTATCTCTTTTTTTTCTACTGTGTAAATCAGTCTGAGAAATCATCCTGTTCTAAAACAACACTTCCTTCTGTTCGCCTTCTTTCATTATATCTCTGCACTTAACATAATTTCCTTTTTTATTCTCTTTCCCTTCACTTCTCTCCCTTTCTCTCCTTCAAATTGCTTATTTGTTTTGGCGGCGTGAAATGAATAGCTCACAGGTGACCCAATTTCTCTGTTGATTTCCCCAAATTAATATCTTGCTGCATTCCTGTCTGAATTCCAAATGAGAATTGTGTTAAAATTGGAAAGTCGTTGATCCGTTGAAATGGAAAAATCCTCTTTTTTCCCCCTCTCTTTCCTTCCTCTTCACTCTCAATCTCCCTCTCTCACCCCTCTACCTCTCTGTTTTCCCATTTGATATGGATGGATATTCATTGTTTTGTGGTCTGCTTATGCGAGTCGGAACCAAATTTCTAATATGTCACCCCTGTCTGTGCTCTATTTTGGAGCGGCCAGAGACTCCCAGGATGAGCTGATCACGAACACAAACAACCGCACAAGCGTGAGGGACAAACACATAGTTATAGAACAAAGTGCGTTCACAAAGCAGTTGCAAACAGGACCGTATGGCAACATGTGGGTATGCACTATAGAGATTCTCCATGTGAACCATGGCACACAAACTTACATCCACATGAATGCTCAGGTGGAAGTTTACACACACCCCACCTCCATGCACGCACACACAGACACACACCACCCAATCATACAGAGTCAGGTAGCAAATTTGCCAAACAACAAATGAGCGATACACACGGTTTATTGTGCATTGCTTCTCTCATCTGTTTCCCAACGCATGTGTGCTGGATTAATTATTTTCAACGGGGCGTGTGATAGGCTTCACTATATTATCTTTCCACTCTGTTTAAGGCGATGGGCGCTTTGTAAAGCATGACAGATGTAATGTGCTTTGAATCATTCCAGCTCAATGGGCAGTGTGCATGAACAGGCCTGATCCCATTCACTTAGCGCAGGACTCTGTCAGAAGTGCGACCACAGATGGAAAATCTTATTCGATGAAGCACTCATATGCAAATGCATGGAAATACAGGCTATACATAATTGCTGCATATTAAACAGCTGCTAATGTCTATTTACACAACAGCTGATTGGAGCCAAACAATCTGATCGGCCATGCTTATGTGAAACGCAGGAGCAGGTAACAATAAGGGCTAGTCCTTACCGTTAGCCTGCCAACTATAACCACCATTCACAGCACCAATTGAGAATCAAATGGTTATAATTACCTTTGTTACCACTCAGATAATATAATGTATTCAGAGAATCATCACACAAAACTGTTGAATGGGTAGTTGCTGCACTTGTTTACGCTCACGTTGCCATGCAATATCCTGAAACCAGTCAGATGTTGCTCATATTTTTGGTAACTTGGTTGTAAAATAAATATTGCTCAAGTGAGCAGTCTTCAAAACTACTGTGGTAAACAAAGTGATGCGGAGTGTTTTTATGATACATTCTTTGGGCCAATTAACAGACACTGTGAACAAATCATGTCCTAATCACGTAGCTGGGTGCTATGGGATTAATTGATGAAGTTCACACAGTTTGCAAAATGCACATTTATCCCAACAGAAAGGCTTTTTTATTTAGTTTAGTTAAATGCGGTTATATTGCTAAAAATTGCTAAAAGTTACATAAACAACATTACTAAGGCGCTGATTAACTGACCACAATAAACTGCTGTGTCCCTTCACACACAATGTGTTGAGAACACACAGTAGGTGCTGGATGAAGCTGCAGATATATATGATGTTAATTTTATGATCAGGCCATCCAGAATATCCAGTGGATCTAACTGTGATGAGCACATTGCTTTATATGAGTAATAGTCTAGAGCAGTAAAATTAGGTAAGGCAAACCTTCATTATCTGCCGGCTCTGGTTGAGAACCACTTCAGCTAGCTTTCAGTGACATTAAAGGTTCACTTCTCTCCACGACAGTCATTCTTCAAAGCTCTGATCTCAAGGTTTTCATGATGTTTGATGATGGTTTGATGTGTTCTAATCTTAATGTTAGTTTGATGTTGGAGTTATAATGAGAAAGGTTTGTGCACTACAGAATTGTAATCTTTCCATTTCTTAGATATCAATCCATTGGGCGATGCATACATCATCTTCACATTGTTTGATGTTAGAAAACTAATCTGTGTTTGGGAGGTTTCCACTTGTGTGTATGGGCAAAGTTTATACAATGTGTCTAGTTTTCTTGCTGCTTGCAATGAGATTTACATATTCTGCTGTCAATAGACACGTGTTTACACCATCTGAAGACAGCAGCTGTCTTACATGGCAGGATGAACTCTTACAGATACACATTCACAAACTTGCCAGCAAATCTTGCTGTGGCAAATATTTAATAACCTCACAACGATTACAGATGAGTCAACCTCAGATAAGACTCAACACTGTGCAAAACCACATTTACACACAATAATTATTCAAGCACACTGATTAAACAACACAATATGAAAGTGCCCTACAGCATTTCCACTTATAACACATCACACATTTCTACATCAGCTACCCTGTGTTATATGCATTATAAAAATACAATTCAAGTCTACAGAGAGAAGATTCCTGGGGCAGTCACAGGGAGAAAAGCGTGCAGCATCACATATTTAAAAAAAGTTCATTTTGAAAGAAAACAATGTTCAATAATGACATCATGGTGTACAAGTCTAAGCTACATATATATATATATATATATATATATATATATATATATATATATATATATATATATATATATATATATATATATATATATATATATAACACCCAAACACTTTGTGTATATATACACACAGTATAACAGAGAGTTAATAATGCAATTAGATGTGAAAGCTTGTGAAGGCGTTTCTTTCTTAACATGTACCCCAAGAAGAATAGCTATTAAATTCTAACAGCTGATGGGGATCCAAATTATCATTATATAATATTTCAACACACATGATGAAAAATAAAAACCCCTAGGATGTTAATATATTCGATTTGATAGACATTGATATATCATATCATTGATAAAATATTTCCATTTCATAATGAATGGAAGGGGTATAGAGACAACAACAAATATGTCTGCAACTGTTCTGAAAGGCCACACACACATATCCAGGGTGAAAAGCTGGCTGTAATATATATGAAACTATTACCTATGAGGGCAACAGCTTAAACGGTTGTACATACATGACATGTAACAGGAATGGCTATACAAACCATGTTACAGCAGATCTCAAGAAGTAAGTTCAAACCGTGACTCTCCAGAGAAATCAATGATTTAACACACAGAGAAATCAATGATAAAAGCACAGGTAGCAGTGTCTCTTATGAACCATACATCATTTGTGATGTTTACTTTATGCTCAGTTCACTTCTCTGTTTATCTCCCTCTGCCGTTCTCGGCATTGTCCCTCTGGCTTTTGTGTTTAGTGTCTCGCTCATAAATCTCCCCTCATCGTGTGAAATGTGCACAGCAGCACAAATAACGGGACACACATAACACTCTCTCTTGTGAGCTGACACAACATATACCACAGCGCCATTAATTCAGTTAATAGTTTAATTTCACTTTGATTATAAATACAGGCGGAGGGATGCCAGCCTGAGGTAGCCCATGTAATTAGTCAGGTAATAATAAGCTGTGGCTCGTCATCACAGCCTCCAGCCACAAGTAAAGATGGATCCTAATAACAGCTTTCAGCCTGCCTGTCGCACTGACGGTCTCACTCCTATAACTGACTGCCTGTCTGACTGTCAGCCTAAACATGTCTGGACTGGAGGTTCATGAGTGATGTGATTGGTTATTTTTGTTGAATCATTGCTCTAACAGCTTTCAGCTCTCCTGTCTGTCTCCGACGGTCTGTCTCACTGCCTTCATACAGGATCCAGCTCAACAGCAATGTACTCAAGCCTCATGGAAGATACATTTGTTTGAGTCATCTTTGCCATCAGCCTAATAACAGCTTTTAGCTCTCCTGACTTTATCTCTGTGATTGTCTGTCTCACTGACTGTCTTGGAAAAAAAAAATGTATTTGTCAATCAAATAAAAAAGCTTTCAGCTCTTCCATCTCTGGTCTGTCTGATTCTCTTCCCGTCTCTCTGACTGTCAAAAATCTTGGCATCTCTTCAGCTAGTCAACCTGTCTGTTGGCCACTTAGTCGAATTTTGTGGGTATAGTTACATTTCTAGCAACTGAATAGGACAAAGCAGTTCAGAAGAAGAAGTGTCTCTCCATGTACAGTTATGGCAGGTGTGGCGGTAAGTACTGCCAAACTTTTGTACTTCCAAACCAATAGAATGTATTTTAAATTATGTAATAAACACATTTTTTAAAATTCTCTAAGGCACCTGAGTTTTCAAAATGCTCCTTGTTTTCAGGTCTATTACTTTTGCAGTATGTCTGAAAAATGAAGTTAAATAAGAAATAAAGGTGTTTAAAAGTTCTCAGTGATTGATTATCCAACTCTTTGCTCGAGTTTTGAACCTGTAATAGTTTTCTCTGGCCACTTGGAGGCAGTCTCTAAAGTTGATAAGCCAAACTTGCTTGCAGTTGTTTATTCCCAACAATCCAATATTCACTCTCTATTCATGTCTAAACAATTTGTATGTTAAGTTTTAAGACCTGTTTTATCGAGAACAACTGCCTGCTATGGTCAAAAACAACATTATGGAAGAGGTGAAAGTGAACTAAAATGGTAAAGATGCACAGCTATGTAATGAGCAGAAACTTCCTATAAACCTGCTCTGTAAAGCTAAGGAGAGCAGATTCAGATTCAGCACTGCAAGTGGCACCTTTTTATATCAGAAAATCTTGTTTGTAGACACTTTAAATCTACAGATTAACAGTCTACAGATCAACAATACCTAAGTGAAGAAAAAACATGGTCAACCTGGAAATAGGGAACTGTAGACTGTGTTGTCTTTAGCTTGCTGTTTATCTGCAAACAGACTTAAAACCTACAAGGCAAATATTGAGACTCAGCAAGACTGAGTGAGACAGGATTCAAATCCCAGCTTAAGAACAGTAGACAGTTGGACACTTAGAGTATGTTCATTCATGAAGAGCCCATTGTTATTTATTTAATTAGCCTGCCATTAGCTCAAAGAACACAACGGAGCGATAGTTATCAAAGATGTTGCAGGGAAAGTGGTGAATTAAATAAAAAATTCAAGACAGACAGAGGCAGTAAATTGTTAGGCTGTTTAAATGTATCAGTAAAGACAAGTACAAAGTATATAATCAAAGCTAAACTAGACTACCAATCAAACAGTGTGTGATAAAGTGCCTGCAGTGTCACCCCATTCCTCTTTCAACTTTAATTCAACTAATTAGCAGGGACTATTAAATAAGTGATGTGTTTGTTGGTGTGTGGTGCTAATTTGTTGTGTTCAGTCCCCACGGCCATGTAACAACAAAAAATAAACCAGGGTTGCTCACAAGCTTTCGCTCTGGGTACTTGGGTTTAATATGTTCAAGGGTCGTCACGTGCATTCGGGAGCCTTATCATTTATTTACCGTGTCATCAGTGTCCTGTACAAGCTTTGTGTTAAAAGCTCTGACATCAGTTTAACTAACATCTCAATCTGGCAGCTAGCAAGAGAATGGGCCAGTCAAGACCACTGATGGGAATATCAGCATTATAATAAATGGTGAGATTGTAAACCAATCAAAGGCAGTGTCAGTCTACACACAAACAACACACACACACAGCAGCCTCACTCACACAAACTAGCAGAGGTAAGCTTTAGCAATAGCGAGTCCGGAGGGAAAGTTTGCGTTTTCAAAGTGGAAGTAAAAGAATGTACATGTGAAGTGTTCATTATCTCTCAACGGCACACGCTTCTACAAAACTGGTGGCTGAAAACACAGTTGTTGACACTGTTGGTGATGATGACAGCAGACCAGGTGTGGCTAACGTGAGCTCCGCTGACAAAGAAGGACACAGAGCCGTCCAAGAGCTAAAGCTGGATGTTTCTGCTCCAGCTTCACAAAAACTTGTGACACAGTCTGAACTGATTGCAATGATAGGCAGGTATGTTGTTGAGAACATGCTCCCATTATCAACAGGTGACTCAGACTCCTTCAGAGCCCTCACTGGCAAAATACCAGGGAGAGCAGGTGCTGGTCTGCCATGCAGAAAACATTTTTCTAAATATATTGATGCCGAGTGGGCTAAAAAAAAATTCTGAGCTCAAAAGAGGGAAGAAAAAGAAAGTAAGTAACACAATAGTTAATTTCCCTGGTAATTAGTTACTTTTATATTGGAGTAATTTGGTTACAAACTCTTAGCCAGGGCAGCAAGCCACCAATTTCCCCGTCCTTTTGGTGACTCGGTCTGCGGTTTTAGACAGAGGGCAGCAAATTGGGGGTCTATTTCGGTCCGCTGTTTTGCCGCCTCAGAGAGTACACTTATTTCCACCTCACCTGCTGTCTAAATCCGAGGTGTCAATGTGCCGGCCCCTGCGTGAGATGGGCGTAGGTGTCAGTGACCTGCACTGTTGTGCGACCCATAGCCCACAGTTTTAAAACCAAGAAACAGCTGATCACAGCAGTCAGTCCATCACTTCATCCGCAGACATTAAGATGACCAACTGGGTAGCTGCTGAGATCCTGGAGATGCAGCGTCTCCTCGGTCTCTGTGGCTGTTTGGTTGTGTCCGCTTGTTGCTGGAGCGGCAAGCTAGGAACGGTCTCTACTTTCAAATTAAAAGCCCCCCGCTAAGAAACCAGTTCAATGTAAAGCTCTTAGTTTAAAGACAAATTCGTTGTCACTGTTCACAGCCCAACTGCGAGCTGCACATCACGTCACATGTTTACGTCTACCTCAGAGGTGGCTTTTGGAAAAGGAGGAATATTACACCTCCATTGCCGCCCTTTTGTGCTAACTGTTGTATCTAAAAAGGGCTCCAGTTACTTTTTGGGAAGGTTAGGTAACTAGCAACTATAGCTAATTACTTTTTAAAAGTAACATGTCCAACACTGGTCGTGACATGTTTGATCAGTGTGTCTGCATATGTCTGTGTGTGTGCGTGTGTGTGTGTGTGTGTGTCTCTTAACTTGCACTAACATTGGATTAAAGACAAATTAAACACCGCTCATGGTGATGCTTGATCAATTTTCTGACTAAAGTCCATTCATAGACTCTTTACAAAATCATTTGAAATGGATTTGTTCGGCGCTGTTAAATCATGTAATTAATATCCTGATTTAAAAGCGAGCTGAACAGCAAAATTACAATTAGTATTCCATGATCAAAATGTACAACATTGCTGTCTCCAAAGAATCACTGAGAGTAAAACCTTATCTAAAATTGAATTAATTAATCTATTTGAGCTGCACTGGCTCCCATTAGCTTATCTCAAGGCTTCTGCTGGAAACTGTGGTCACAACTCTGTAACTGAGGGCGGCTCTGGCTAGTTGGTGGAAA
Organism: Acanthopagrus latus; assembly: GCF_904848185.1. Classification (NCBI taxonomy): domain Eukaryota; kingdom Metazoa; phylum Chordata; class Actinopteri; order Spariformes; family Sparidae; genus Acanthopagrus; species Acanthopagrus latus. The sequence continues at coordinate 20,762,670 of NC_051039.1, read as the reverse complement.
AAAAAAGAACGAGCTGAGACTGCTAATTTGGAGGCCCTTGTACAGTGGGGGCCCCTCCAGGACTGCAGGGTTAAAGATTTCGGGTGCCTGTTGGCTTCTCATCCTCTTGCCCAATTATGAGTTTGTGTCTCACATGTCCTTTTCTGGTTTTGGTGGGGCTCTGTTGGGTTCATTTGGGGATGCATAACAGATAGAGTAGACCTGATTTCACTTTGAATCAGACAGCTCGGTTGTGATGAAGGAATGCAAAGAAACATGGAAAAAAAAGGTGTGATGAAGCTAGACATGTTCATCACTCTTCTGATTAACTTGTCTTCAGGCATATTCAAGGTCAATTGAGTAGTTGCAGTTTTCAGTTATGTAGGAAGGTAAATGTAACAAAGTGGATCAAGCACATAAAATAATTACACATTGCTTTTTATATGGAAAACAGCACATTAGGCTATTACTTCACCACAACAAGCACAGAAGCATGCAAATCAACAGACAATAGCCTAAAACAATAGAAACTATTAATCCTTAAATATAAATTGCTTTCTTTTCACAAGCTTCAGGCAATGGCTTCATAATTTAAGATTCATAGCCTTGCACTGTAGCATTGGTAAAATCCTGCCAAAACCTGCTATCTCAAATGTTTTGTTTTATTGTAATTGATGGCACTTTTTACCAAAGAAAACAGCAGACCCCTTAAATAACGTATGTCATGTTAAGTTTTGATTGATTGATAGGATAAAATATTGCTGTAGTTCCTAATCCTGAAAGGTTTACTGAGTCAAGATGCAGGTTATTGGTTCGACACTGACAAATCTTTCAGTGGGTGTTCTAGCAGAGTTTTTGGGGGTTACAGGCTTCACTGTGCCACCAAGCCCCATTGCTCTTTCTGCCAGAGCGATTCCAAAAGAATGAAATGTTCTTTACCAGAGGGGGAGGAAGGTGAAAATGGATACAGAAAAATAGAATGGATGAGAGAGATGGATAGGCAGAGAAAGATGGATGAGCTGGGAGTGGTGGGCTTGGGGTAAAAAGAGGAGGAGTGAGGGGAAGGATGTGGGGGAAATGGGGGCACAAAAAAAAAAAAAAAAAGGAGGAGAGTTGGAGGGTGGGGAAGGAGAAGTCGGGGTAAGCAGGGACCTCCCGGCTTCAGGCTTGCAGGGCGATAAATCTTGAAATGAGGAGAGCGAAAAAAGGAGGGAGAGCAAGATAGAGATGGAAGGCAGAGGAGGGTAAACCGCAGAGCATTTGTTTTGGAGATAGACACACCAAATAGATCTATAAACAGAAGGCGCTACGTCAGCCCTCTTCTTGCTGCCTTTCCACGATAATGTATGGAGCTTAAGGGACCAGTCAAAAAAGTCACACAGCTCGAGGAAAAAATGCCAGCTGGAGAGAAAAACTGGTGGAGAGGGAGGCTAGATGAGCCACCATTGTGTGATAAAAAATTACAGTATATAGTATGTAGTCATTTTAATACTAGTATACATAATATTTATTTTAACAATGTGTAATTCCAACACATTCTCAACTCAGGTGGTCAACCACTGATGCACCTCTGCATCTTAGACAGTCACACAAGGTACTGTTCCCCTTAGCGTCCACGTGGCATGTGGTTAATATGAGACCGTGGTTACGTTTAGGTGCCAAAATAACTGTCAGGTTTAGAAAAATCTTACGATCTTCTCTGTATTCTATATTGGCTGCAGCAGCTGATGCTCTGATGGTATCATATTGCCGCGGATGGGTTTACAATGTTAGTTAGTATAAAGCCTGGAGCATCTCATACAGAGACTGAATGGTTTATTTCTGAATATATCTATGGTATATAAATAAGTTCTTTAAATACATTTATCTGTGGTAAAAGGCGTACAATGCTGCTCTGAGTTTCTACCCATGTATTTCGAAATCCACAAATTTGCAAAAACTATCCCGCAAGCAAGGTTCCACAAGGCAACTTCCAACCTGAGGGCTTCGAGATCGAGAACACATCTGAGGGATTTAAACATATTATTTCAGAGTAGAGCTGCAACACATTTTCATAATGGATCTTAAGCTCACCATGCGAGGATACCGTTAGTCCTGTTGTGGCAACATTTCAAGATATGATGGGGAAAAAGTGACCAAAAAAGGAGAGCGAATGAACTTTGCTATGAACTGCATACAACTCTCTTTACTTCTCGGCTGGTTGCCATTTCTCCTGCAGTGTCTGACTCATTCATTAAAGGATATTAACGACCTAATCTTGAATGTTTAGCAATTTTAAAATAAAAAAAGTTATATTACCAGAGACAAATATATTGTATGTTACAAACCTTGACATAAATCCATCCATCCATTTATGTTCCATATCCTCTCACTCGATGTACAGGAGAAGGCAGTTATATACTGTAACCTTGACAAGTCGACACTCCATCACAAGGTTAAAGCATAACACACTCACATTGAAAACTGTTAATGGCAGCTGTGGACCCGGAAGACACCCACACAAACACTGCAATATGCAGTCACACTTCGCACAGAAGGGATCCAGCCAGCAGGTTCAAACCTTTAGCAACTTTTTGGTGCTTACCACGGTGCCACTCACCCACCATGCTGACAACAAATTCAGCCCAGTCAAGAAAAAAAACCTGATGGCAGCTTACGTTTCTGCAAACCACTGACACCTTAACGTTTGTACCAAATTTACATCTCTACAACATGTGTGATACAGAGTTCACATTGTATGTTTGTGACCTGACTTGAGGTCATGGTGGTGGTGTTAAGTGACAAGTGAAAGAAGTTATTAGTGTGAAACCACGTGATATTTAAAGAAGCTATGGGGCTACATTCGTGATTAGGAAAATAGATACTATTGATGGGAAGATGGGAGAATCCAATGCTGAGTTTGTGGTGACCAAATCAGATATTCTAAGCCAAAACTCGATCTTCGCCTCGCCCTCAACAAGTCATTATTTTCCTGAAACAATCCAAACCAATTTATAACATATCTGTGGGTTACAGAAATTTACATTGCTAACATTAATTCTGGTGATTTGATTGATGCGTTAAACTAAAACAAAGTAACGTCATTGTTTACTCAGGCAGCCAAGACCAACTTCAATGCTCGTATAAGCAGACTTCTCAGGCGCTGATTGCATCCTTTGCTAAAGCCCATAATTTCTATTCACACAGAACAAATCCAGCAGTGAAAAATGTCAACAACACATGTATGTGACTCACTGTGTACACAGTAAATGTACACCATTAGCGTCATGTAGCTATGTGTTCTTTGTCTTTTTTCAACCTGCACGGAGGCAAATTGACATAATCTTTGTTGTTATGGCAGTGAGATGTTCACTCGTGATTCTGCTCTGTGGGACAACAGTACAAAGCAGCACGTATACCATACAATAAAACACATGTTTACACTGATACCGAGTATAACACATTCACTGGTGTGCATAGCACTCACACTTACTCAAGGTCATTATACTGTACTTGAACATACATCATTATTAAGTATGCAGCTTGTGCTCAAACACCCACCTTCGGGAAGTGGATACAGAAGTCTCATTAAGTGAACACACACAGAGCAACTAAATTGACATGGACACATGTCTGTGGCAACACATTTGTCTCTATAGAAGCAAATTTTCCCTCAAGTCCTGTGTCCTGTGGCATGCTTGAGGAGGGGAGAAGAGACAAGATAAGTGGAGAGGACAGAGGAGGGGAGCAGAGCAGAGCAGATAAAGTTGCAGTGCTCCATTTGCCATGAAATATTCCCCTGTGGTACAAATACTTTAGGTGAAAGAGGAATAAGTTAACTCGGGAGAAGTTTGTGTGTGTGTGTGTGTGTGTTAGTGTTTGTGTGCATGTGTGTGTGTGAAGAGATAGATGAACGATAGAGTTTTCATGTGGAAAGAGACTGCAGTGACTGTAATATGCTGTATGTGTGTATAACGATAGCTGTCCTTGTTCACCTGTGTGTCTAAATGCACGTGCTTTAGTGTGTGTGTGTGTGTGTGTACGTATTTATGCCTGCCCATGCGATCATGTCTTACTGCTAATAGATTATTGATCAGAGTCAGTTTCCGAGACCTGGACTGGCTGACACTCCCACACACACATGCATACGCATGCGCACATGCACGCACACAAACACAGACCTGCAGCCTACTGAATACTATAATTGAAAACAACTTGCGACAACTACTCCAAAAACTCTGTTCTTCTTTACATTTGCTCTAACCTGACTGGCACACTGGCAGGTGCTGCCGAGTCATGGTTTCCAGATAGCCATCTTTGGAACGATTTCAGGTATTTCAAAATTCTTTTAACATCTGATACCATTCCTTAGATATGTCTTATTGCTCTGGTAGCACTCTTTTCTTCCTGTAGTTCCCTTGCCGTCTGAGTTCCATTCAATTCCCCAGGGGATCACACACGATCCTTTTTCATTTGTACTGAACCCGTGGGTATATGGGTGCTTGTGTGTACGTGTGTGTGTGTGTTTAAAGCCCAGTTTTTTTCCATTAATGGCTACACAGACTCTTCTCTTTAACCCTGTCACCTCTACAATGTCGGGACTATCCATTCCATCAAAGCGACACAGATCAGATAGCTTTCATAGCTAGTAGATGCCACTTACATTACTGGTCTGTTACCAGCCTAAAGGCTGCCGGGTCCAATGCTAATCTATATCGCAGTTATCATTGCTGGTAATGGTGATGCACTCACATATCCTCCTCGAGGTCATCGGTTTCAAGCATGATCTAGAACACAAACAGTGTAAGTTGTACTTAAAAGAAGTGAAACAACCCAAACAGAAAGAGAGATGGAAATATAACCAGATTTAAAAACAATCTAGCTTTTAACACAAGCAGTTTTTGTTGTACCGGTTATTGATGTACAGAAGCTAGCGAGTATGACATGATGAGAACCTAAATGCATCAACATGCGTTGTGTTCCTAGGTGTCAATTAAATCTCGCTCTCTCTCCTCTCGACACTTACTCATGTGTCTTTTATCCAGCTCAACCTCACCAGCTCGTTATCCCATAGTCATAGCTGTTGAATAATGCATGCCAGGCCCTCTCTCTTCCCCCAAAGGAGCACTGTTGGAAGGGATGTGGCTGCTTCAAACTGAATACCCTGATTCACTGGGGGCTTCAGGCTGACGGGAGTTTTCATGTTCTTATTTTTCTATAAAGACCCAATCCTGTTAAATAGTACAAGAAAAAAAAAAAAAAAGTGCTGTGCAATTCTTTGTCTGCTAAGAAACACTTTGAAGAGCGAATTGGGCAGATTTTTCACAACTTGTAGACAGACTAAAAGTTTTAGAGTGTCTAACTGGATTCATGAGACTCTATGCCATGTTAAGAACCAATCAAGTGTAACAATTAGCTCTTTTGGAGACAAACTGTGACATTTGTGTCACTCTTTGCATCTGACAATCAAGGAAGGAAAAATTATCATCATTATTTCTTTTTACCTCATCTCTAACATTCCTTACTAGGACAACCTTTGTGTTTGCATTTGCTTTCTGAATTGAGTCTTTAATCACATCTCCTTGAGGCTTTTTGGCTCATTTTCGAGGAGTTCAATATGTCTTGAGGTTTGTTAGTGTCTCATTGCTGTGACAGGGATTTCCTGATGTTGGCATCTCTACAGAGCTCTCAGCCATGTGATGAAATCCCCAGCCGAGTAGCTGCTCCCATAATTACTGGGAATGGTTTACAAGGGTGGGACATGAGAGAGATGAAATGGATTCTCTTGATGGCAAAACACTGCATAAAATGGGACATGGGAATGGTTGATGATAAGATGAGAGTCTAAGAGGGACAACTGGGAATTTGTCTGAAGGATAAGACGTAACGAATACAAGGGACAGAGAACGGTTCCAACCCATAAAGCTAAATTAACCTGTTGGAATACAATCTTTCTCCATAATATGCAGTGAACATGGTGTCATTACTCGCCTGCGTGAAAAGATCGGTTGTGACTTAATTTATTCTCTGCATCGAACATCAGCAACCAAGGGACCAGAGGGATGAGAGAGATGACTGTGTCACCATCAGTCCACAATGACAGGTCATTATGAATGATGAAATGATATATACCAGGATCTGAGTGTGCATACACACATCACAAAATTACAATAGTGGGGATTTTCAAGACTTTCATTTTATCTGAAAAGACAAGGTAAAACCTAATACATTCTTTAAATAGTACATGAGACGCAGAAGACAAAAAGGGGGCAAGAGACAGAAGATTGAGGATGGATATCAGGGATAGGACAAAAGAGTAGGCCGACTTAAAGCATGAAAAAGAACACATCTTGGAAATCACTTTCAATAAAAAGATGAAATAAACTGATGGTATCTGAACTCGGAACAGCACGCTGCAGACCAGAGCTACATAAAATAGTTCACTTACTTATTCTCTTCCACTTTCTCCAAAGGACAATGCAAAGACTTTAAAACTGATCACACATGACCTTTAACCTGTGTTGGGCTGCATTTTTCGGGTCATCTGGGAGCAGTGGAAACAAGTTGTACAGAACACTGACATATTACCATTGTTTTCTTCGGTACGGTGAACTTATTGGCAAACAGTTGCTTAGTACACAATCCAGCAGTCATGGAGCAAGATTATAATTCATTAGGGGTCATACGGAAAATGTCAGTCCAATATTTACTCTCCTTTTAGCTTTGGTCTGTACCAACCCCTGAGGGAAATACCTGGCTCATTAGCTGGTAAATGCTCCACTACATTCATCAGCTAGTCACAAACTGTGTGTCTGCTGTTTGATGCTGACAAGGTATGACCAAAAATAGGTCACACATCAAGTTGTTAACTGACACAAACATCCAGATGTCTCACATATGCTACCATAAGGAGCAAATAAACAATAACAGTGAAGTGCAAGTACTGAAGCAGATAGCTGTTCACTCACTATACTGTTTCTCCAGTGTCAAAATAGTTCACTCAAGATATAAAAGTATTGCTAAAACATAAGATTCAAGCAGAGACTTCTTTCAGGCGGTGCTGAAGGCGAGGGCATATAAAACAACTAAAGAGTAGAGCGCACTATGGTATTAGTGACTGGTGCCCAGTGTTGGAACAAGGAAGAAATGGATGCATTGATAAAAAAGTAGAAGAAGAGCAGAAACATTACTCAAGATGAGGCTGTAAAAAAAAAGAAAGAAAAAAGCAATACACCAGCTTTACAAAAAGTAAAGAATGGGAATAAGGTGGAACAAGAAAAAGATTGTGGACACCAGACTTTTCAAAGGATAAATCACACTTCTTTCATGTCTCTTTTCTGTCTTTTTCCCCTTGATCTCTCATTCAACTGTCTCCTCTTCAATTAATTTTCAACGCTCAGTGTTCCAGGCAACTGAAGACCCTCAGCTTATTTACATTCTTGTTATATCTGGCTTTGATCTCCATCTAGTGCCTTGTCCTTAATCTTAGTTCCCTCTGCTGTTACTTACTTTCTTGCACCTTCTTGTACATACAAGTGCTCCCTCTGAAAGATGTGCGTGGGACAGACATTCAGTCATTTTTATATGATGATTTCAAACAACTCTCATCTCAAAGCAACGTCTGGATGGTGAATATTTGTACGAATTTAGTATTGTTTAGTACTCCTCAATGTGCCTTTCGTTTAGTGTGAGTTCTAACTCTGCAACAAGTTGCATTAGCTGTTAAAAGTTGGACTTGGGATTCCTTGTTTTCTTTCTCGCTATTTCTCACTTTCTCTGTTCTCAGTTTTGGTTTGTGGTCCCTGTCTGTGTTTCATCCACTCCACTTTGATCTGGGTCTTAATCCTCCTGGAAACCAAGCTGGTGTGTGTTCTGTCTTTGTTTCTCTGTCTTGTTTTTACAACGTTTGTTGTTAATGAGGAACTGTAGCACCCACATGCAGAATGATATATCACTGAGTTTGCCTCTTATATGTAGTGTATGTTTCTCCCCCTGCCAGGCCTGTGTTATAGAGATGGTTTTGATGTCATAGTCATACAGACCCCCTCCAGCATGGATGCTATTTTATTGAACCAGATTCTTCACTCCACTGACTTTTATACCTGCAGCTTAATATCTGTAACATTTTGCAGTAATAGGTATATTACTTTTTAATTTCTCAAAGAAGTCCTTGGTTGAAAATTCGTATTCAATCACTTTATAGTTTTTCTATTCTATAAATTTAAAGTTTTTGGTTGTTGGTTGTACTTCTTTGTCTTTAGATGAATACACTTCTGTTCATTGTTCTAGGTTTTTCAAATGTATTTGTTCTAACAGAGGGTCCTGTATGCTATGAATATTTTGTAGTTCCCTGGAACAGACTTGTGATTTGGAGCTACATGAATGAACTTGATTGACTTGGCTAAGTTTGGATATCCCAGATGTACCTAGTACCTAATTATTAATACAAAGACCAGTCATCAGTCAATTCAAATATGCTTCCTGCCTTCTGGTTTTGACAGGACACATTTGGCTATCAAGGGTTGTCATATTTATGGCTTTAAAGTTTGAGGGAGTCACTTTTCAGTCTCATGTGTAGTAAGTACACAGTAAGTAAGGCCACATCTTCCCAGTTTCATCTCTTGGCTGAGAGCAAAGCACCACAAAGGCTGCCCATTGTTATTTGTTTTTTATTTTTTTCATTTTTACGATAGCTGTCTTTTCTGTTCTAAAGTTGTGCCAGGCTCCAACATCTTAAGTGAGTAGAGGATCTTCAGTTATCACCTCAGCTGTGCCAAGGCTGACATCGGAGCCCAGTGCCAGGATTCTCTCAGTGGCAGATCTATTGTTATGTCACTGTGCCGTCCCTGGTGACTGTGGACCTATGTCAGGGCAACCATAGTCCTTCATAATTTTACCAGGAAGAATACCATGTGACATCAAGAAGGAACACATGTCAGAATGCTGCTGCTGTTGGCGCTTTACAGGAGGAAGGAGGGAGAGGCTTTGCAAGTGCTAGAGGCATTTTCCTTATATAGTACCTCCGTTTAAATGATGCCATACCCTGACAACAACAAGTGTTAAAGTCCTGTCTGCCAAATTGTATCTTCTATTAACAGCCATCCATTAGGAAGGGAAAGTCACCCACTTCACTTGAATATAAAACCAAGTTCCTAACTTAATTTAACACACTCAAAACCACCTAATCAGCAAACACTCCTAAAAAATATTTAAGGTGTTATACTGGAATTAATAATAAGAGCTAAAAAGTAGCTAAAGGTACTCACTACCACACTTTGTGTTTATAATGAAGCAAAGCAAATTCTTGAGTTCTGGAAAAACACATTATGAAATTCACCCTCATCAAGAGCACTGAAGCTGACAGGAAGGAAGAGGAAGACTGTAGCCAATCAAGAGAGCCTCGCTCAAAATCAGACATGTCTGCTTGGCCCATCCTTTCCCCATCCAACACTCAGCTCACTTTTATTTAACTATTTTTTGGAATTTCTTCTGATACAAGTAAAACACTGTTATAGTTGAATTAATCAAGGCTTAAGGTTAGATTTGTGTCAAGTTCACCCATCTGAAAGACTACGAGCTGAGCTGCTCACACTGCCTCATCTGCCAGCTGTAAGTACAGAAAGAAATTGGCTAAAACCAAACACTCCCGACACCGCAGTTCCACTGTTTTGGCAGATTCAGTGGAAAGAAGCCACATGTAAGCCAGAGTGGCAGAGTGTGCTACATAATCAACAAATCTGTGTGCTACTTAATCTCCCTGATGTCACACTACTTTCCTCAAATTATTCACCAGACTTGGAGTGCTTAACCAGGAGGTGTTGTCCCTCAAATTTACCTCAGGAGTTCTGCATTTATAATGCAGATTATAAATGAGTGAGGATGCTCAACCTGAGGCTGTTTTCAGAGGACTTGCAGCCTGTAATTCAAACGAGGCCTTGGCAAAATATGTCAACCACCTCCTGTCTCAGTTCTTAGTCTTTGTAATGAAAGATTGGACCACTGATTTTTAACAACTAAAAGGGTCTTTTGTTCATTTTGGCACTGTGGTGTGACCATGTGTTTCTTTTCTATTTGACTCTATACAATTATTATTTTTTTTTAGCACCACATATGGACATTAGGTTATAGTTAGATTGAACGATGGGTTGATTAGTTTTTACATACATTTTAATACTTTCCTTGCTGTGAAACCGGTTTTCAGGGGCCGTGTATCAGAGCTGCTGCTGTCTCCAGCAAACAACAAGCTTTTCAGTGCCAGTCTACAGGGTGAGCATTTTAAACTCAAAACGCAGGTGTTATGTAGAATCTCCCTTAAGGGAATTTGTGAGTGTCAGTAGAGACAAGTATTGCAACTGTGAAAGCTCTCCTTTCCAGCTGAGTTCGCATAAGACGTAATGCTTCACCCGAGCAGCAGAAAATGGAACATGCTTACTTTGCACTCACGTTCATGTAACTGAAATGCTACTGATCTACTTACTATTTTTTCTCTTACTGGCAATTCCTCTCATACACACACGCATAGAGAGGAAGAGTACAATATGTAATTAAGGCTGAACCACATTGTACCGATGATCTGCACACTGGTAATTAAATCTAATCTGTGTGTGTCTCCTCACTGCACGCATGTGTGTCTCTGCCAGCATGTGCGTATGAGCCAGAGTGTGTGTTTAATGTCATAAGGCCAGAGCAGTGTAATGCCATACTCCCGTCCAGTTAATTAATTCAAATGTCCACCCTTAATTAATTTCACACAGTGGATTGTGACCGTTCCCCTGGAAACAACCTGTGAATACATAATGCCAGCAGGGACAAGGTGTGTGCCGGGGTGGTTGTAAATGGACTGTCGATGTGTATTCTGGGGTGTAAGTGAGTGACTTTTCAGCTTGAGTTAGTCAGATTTCAAATCTCGTGTATGGATGTCAAACAAATATCTAAAGCGTATTTGTTTACACAGTATTTCTGTGTAATTGTGTTTAAGAAAGAGACAGAATCCACTGTACTCAAGATTTTTTTTTTTTGTGAATTTCACCTTGTTAAAGCATGACTGACTTTATGTTTACATTAACACAGAGATATTTATTAGATTATTACACATATCATGTTGCATTGTCAATTTAAGTGTTGGGTGTACAATTATATGAATAGTTAAATAGTCTATCCTCTGCCACGACTGCACTACACAAATTGTAGTAAAGTAATAAAACTGGCTAGGGAATTCAATGAATTGGCACCAAGCAAACTCTACAAAGAAGAGTTAAAATGTGGTATGAGCACCGATCATATTTGGAAGAATAATACATAATCTGATTTAAGTGTTTTTTTACCGGTCCTTTATTGTTTATGTGACATTTCTGTGTATGTAAAAGGTCTGCCAAGTCAAAAAGCTCAAAATCCATGCCAAAGGGAATTGCTCTCTCCTACAAAAAACACTGCTCCTTCACTGCCTGAGAAACCTGGTTTGGAGGGGAACCTTTACATTTGTAAATGATGTGCTTCATGATGTAACAGGTGTTATATAAATATAGAATTATTATTATTATATATCTACTATATAATATATACACTCCAGTCAGTCAGCATACATACAGTTGCTACTGCTATAGCAACGGTATTTTAGATCACACTACCTTGCTCAGCATGACCCGCCTTACTCTGCCTCCGACTGGCTACATCCTGCCCATTAAGTAATGTGCAACTCTCACCGAAGACTGAACCAAGGCAAGATTTCTATAACTAAAACAAGTGTTCAAGACACAGTGTGAAAAGTATCTTAACCTATTCTGCTTGGACCCCCACATAAAAGTATAAACCTGAAAGACTGAACTAGCATTAATATGACCTTTTTAAGAAAAAGTTGTAATATTATGAGAATTGATATGTCATATTTCTCAAATGAAGCTGAAAATGTTGAAGAGGAAGTCATTATTGTTTCAGATTGAGATTTGATTGAGATTATTTATGAACAGCTATTTCAAAGCAGCCACTATAGAAAAGCAAACAACTGTGACAAAAGTGCAGTCATGACATTTGAATGTCATTCAAGCTCAAGACGCTTCATAAAAATAATATGAAAAGCAGAATATACCTGTCATCTGACACTCACCTTGCCTGATCTGATCTTTTCAGAGGTGGAGAAGTTGATAATGTATTTGACAAACCCATCACTATGCCCACATCCTTGTAGCCTCTTGTCTCCTGAAACCATAACAAACTGTATGAAAGCAATTCTAATGTAGTATACATGTTGATATTGTTCATGTAATTATAACTGATAACTCGCCTTGTGTGTTGTCTTAGTTAATGTCAAGACACCTTCATGTTCAAGACCGATGATATTTAATGATAATGCTGGTGTCATATCAATCCCCCTCCCCCCCTACACAATAAAGCTTCACTCAGTGACAAATAAATCTCAATTAGATTACTAGAAAAGACTGTATGGTACAATACTGAGGCAGTAGGAGGGGTGTACCCAAATTAGGGTTTATTCTAACCAGCATAGGTAACATGAATCCCTTTCATGTTAGAGCATACATTCTGTGCACCTAATTTGACATGGTGATTACACTGAACAAATGCTTTAACACACTTCAGTAAATGTACAGTTCTGGCTGTGGAATGAAACATCTCTGTCTTTACTGTCCCATTACCTAATATAGGCCCCTCATTTTCCCACTGATGCTATCATTGAAACTAGCTGTGGGCTAAAAGATAAATTTGTCTGTACAAAGCTATCTGCTTGCCTGATCATTATGCCAATTACTGCACAGAAACCAGGATTGGAGGGGGGTTATTCAAACTTCAATATACAAAGGAAGTTTTGCCCTATATGCCTTAAAGCAAAGCGTCACGATACTTTTTGCTTTAAATTGTGGCGGTCATTTCAGAGTTGAAGCCATGGTTGTTACAGAGGGAGAGGACAAACACAGTGTTATGTAGAGCAAAAAGAATAAAGTAACTTTGAGTTTTGGTAATAAAGTCTAAAAATAAAATTGCACTCAAGAAGAAACCCAGCCAACTACCAATGACCCTGAGTGTGTGAGGTTCACTGAATCAAATGTTAAATGGAGTGCTGGCACACAGCTGATGGCCTTGTGCTCAATGGTTACTACTGTCTCTATGCCAGCAATGCAGCATTTATGGATGTGGAGGGATATGCTCCACAGAGCCAGGATTCATTACAAGGAAGGGAAAGCATTCAATTGCAGGCCATTTTTATTTATTTTTTTACAATTAATTTATTAAAGGAGGCATGTCATCCCATTGAGGTGGTGTAAGAACATAGGAGAAAAGGTCTTAAAAAAAAATCGTTACACCTTTTTTTTTCTGAGCACAGGTTTGAATAATAGAAGCTGAAGAGTGCAAAGCAAAGAAAACTCATTATTAAAGTGTTAAGTAATAAATCATGTCTTTTCTCTGACATGAAATTCATCCTGACAGCCTCTGTGGTTGAGAAAACAGCCCCAGTATAACATATTACCTCCTGTTCGAAGAGAGAGCTGTGTGCCGCACTTAGGAAACTTCTACGCTACGCTGCATCAACAACAAGGGGAATGAAGGGGTTTAATTTATTCTAATGATATTTTCACATCACATCTGCCATGCTCGTCAATGCATGTAGTATGTTCACATACAACAGGGAATTTTTATTGCTGTTTTGGTATTTCTATATTCAAGAAAACCTAAGAAATCAATTTCAGAGAAACACCTGTCAACATCTGGTTTGAATTTTCAGTGAGCAAAGATGCAATCAACATTCATTCCCAGTCCCATTTTATTGGCTCCAGCTCCGACTGCCTGCAATGGAAACATGACACATAGGTAGACATAAAAAATGTGCCCCTATGTTATGATGCTCACTGAAGTTCTTAAGGTTGGGATGTAACAGTTTTCATTCTGTCTTAATTTAAGCAATGCTTGGACATTATTCTGTCTGTGTTGAGTTGAAAAGAGAAACTGAAGTAAAAGATACCCAAACCAAGCCACTGTTAACATTTTCCTCCATACAGCGTTCCACTGTTCCCTCTTTTCCATTGTTTTTAAGATGTAAAAGAACAAGAAAAACAAAAACAAAAACAAAAACAAAAAAACAAAACAAAAACAGAATAAGGCAGAAAGGCAAACTTCACTAGCAATGGGAAACAGATCAATTGCCTATTGTAGCAGGTTTGTCTGCATTAAAGTATGTAAAGTATGGAGACACATTAAGAGGTCCTCTCTACGCTGGTGATTAAATACTTGGTTTTTAAGTATAGTGCCTGAAACTCTCAAAGGCTCCATGCAATTTAGTTCGATAAGGAAGCAACAAGAAAGCACATTTTGATGGAAGTTTGGTAGAGCAAAACCCATTTTAATGACAGAATCATCAAGATGCTTTACATGGTGCCTCATGATGTGCCCTTTTTCTTCAGTCAAGTTTTGTGATGAGGGGATTTGTTGTGGCTTTTTGATGACGTGACCTCTGAGACAGAAGCTGGAGGGATGAATGGAATGATCTTTCAGAGCAAGGGATTAATATTCCTATTCATTTTGTCTAGTTTCGTCTGTCCCCTCCGGTGCCAATGTGACTTTCATTCTCCTGACATTCTGAAAGATGCTGTTAAATGTTAATGGAGACTATTTTTACATGGGTCGTGACCATGTCTGGCACACACGTACATGCAGGACATTCACACCGGACACATGGGGATTTTGTACATTTGCCCATGCAGGTAGACAAATATGCAGACAGACGCACACCCACATAGACACTCAACTACATACCATCCTGAGTTTTGTCTTAAATAAAAAGAAAATAAACTATATTATACTCCTGCTTTTAGAAAATGTATCAAATGATCAAATGATCCCCACTCCCCCTGGCAGCACTAACCTCTTCAAACCTCTCTCAGTCAAAATTTTCTTTCTTCTTTCTTCTATTATCTTTAATTTAACTTCAGTGGCAGCATGGATGTCTTATTTAATATCTTTTTTAATGTTGTGGGGGACAGGAAAAAAAGCTTAGACATCTGACAAGAATGCTGCTGGTGGAGCTCTCATTTGGTGACGTCGACACTTATTATCACAGACAAGTCAAGAAATTCCTCTTTTTGCAGGCTGAGGGCAGGAGAAATCCTCATCTAACTAGCGCCACCCGCTACAGGTGACACGCTGTGTAAATCAAAAACACATTACATTTGTTGGACTTTGGAGATGCCACACATTGGGTGCTCAGTTATGATGGACTGGTTTGTTCACTTTTTATGGGACATAATGCAATTTAGTGAAAGAAAGTAGCAGCTCATTTTGTTTTAAAGCATTTAGAGCTGGTGAATGGACACTGGGTGAGATCATGTAATATGCATTATAAGTTAAGGAATACTTTCTCTTAAAAATGCATCAACATTTTAAAATATCAGCACTTTAGTTATTTTACTTATCTATCAAGTGCAGCTATGTCATGTTCTAGCTAAAAAAAAAGGGCATTACTCATGACCAGTGTGCCATAGAGCAAGCCAAATATTCCCCCCTACGTTGCATCATTTGTAATTAGCACAGTGGTGGAAAGACCCACTGGATTACAGTACAAGCATCAGTAAAGTACAGTGCAAGAAACATTCCCTACATCTTCAAAGCATTGTGTCAAATGCGTTACCATCAGTGCTCTGTTCTTGTTTTGGACAAACATTATTGATAATAATCAGGAAAAGTGCCACCAAATATACTAAACATGCACCAGTCATCTCAGTAGCACAACATTGTTGTTCTCCCTTAACTCACCACCCAAACTGGCATATTGACAGTATCTAATATCACTTAAATTGCTCTTGAGACAGACACCAGTAGAGACTTGCATTTGTCATATCACACCAGCTGAGGATGACATGCAATTTCAATCAAATGTTCCTGGCCCCTGGACTTCCTGTTGAGTGTCTGAATGATTGTTTGAGATTCAGATTGTTTCTACATGAAAGGCATCACTTTCAAAAAAGACAAAGACTGCTGTGGACATAAACAAAAACATGCCACTCTATCCAAGACAAAAGAAATAATACAACAAAAGCTATTATATTGAGAAGAAACTCGCATCATGCACCCCAAGTGACACACAATTAAAATCAAATGTGCTTGACGGTTGGACTCTGTGGCATCCATTTCTTTGTCACAAACACAAGGCATGAATAGATAGCCAAACAAACAAAAAAAGACGCTATTATTCTTCAGAGGAAGTTGCAGGCGCAGGCCACCCCCAGTAACATGCTATTAAAGTCAAACAAAATCACACTGTTACAGTTCCACTTGCCAGGGCGCAACAGTTCCACAGCAATGGTCCTAGAATTATAGCCTATACCAAGGTCTGCATCCGTTCAGTTACATTTACCCCGAATTGTTTACAATGCTGCAAAGTCAAAATCAATAGGGCCTGCCAAGACGGGAACAGCCTAATGTTCCATTAGAAGTCTCTGCTATTCAATTACTGCTCCAGAGTTGGAGAAGTTTCAGCTAGCTCAGGTCCCCAGAGGAGAACCACAGACAGAGTATGAGGCAGAGAGAAGGAGTAATAAATCTAAAACTGACAAACAGCAAAAATAAAGTTATGGCGTCCTCCCACCTTCACCTACCCCCCATATTCTTCAGTCTTCCTTGTAGCTGCAGTACAGGATATGGATGAGAGAACCGCTTCAATTATTGTTGCTTTCAACTTTTTCATTTTATTTCATGCGATCATTATTGTTTCTCACTTTTTTTTTTTGCAGCTTTAATTATCGTTTCACTGGGGTTCATTTCTTCTTTCATACTAACCGCCCTCCCTCTCTTTACCTGAATTCATATACACTAGCTCCACTGTCTGTGTGAGATTTTTTTTTTTTTTTTTCTCCCCAGGAAGCAAACCCCTTATCCAGGCAGTCTGCACATAACTAGGTCTGTCCCTGGAGAGCCAGTAGCACTACAGGGGTGGGAGAGGAAGACCGACATGGAGAGAAAGCAATAGAGAGAGGGAAAGAAATGTCACAGACAGGGGGTAGAGGAAGAAAAGGCCTAATAACAGGGAAAAGAGCCACATAAGAGGAAAAGTCAAATCATAAAGATAGAGGGGGATAGCAGGAGAGCAGTATAAATGAAGTTTTCTTTGTATCTCCTGTGGTGGTGATAGGTCTTCATGGGGTCCCTATGGGGACAATTATAGGGCCCGGTGGCAAGCGTCAGTGTTTGTGTGTGTATGTGGGCATGTGTGTGACACTAAAGACAGGCCTTTGTGGGGCTAGACTCAGAGGGAACACTGCATCTACTGTGTGCCTCTTAAAATACACCAACACACCTTGAAATACCCTACAAAACCTGCTGCTCTGTAGATAATCCCACTGCCAGTGGCTAACACTGACGCCATCTTCCGAGTAAAGGCATACTATTACATACAGTGCACTATCTATACTTTGTAAATACCCCATATATGCAAATGAATAAATAAGATCTCGCAACCATGCCTTCCCACCAGGTGGCATTCAGTTCTCCCTCCTTATTGAAAATCATCATCAACCATCTGATTACAAAGCAAATCTGCTGATTCTGTAATATTTACTCCATACCAATGCCAGCATCATCTTTCAGACAAATGCTGTATGTATATGCTCCATGAAGATATTTAAAGTTGGACAACGTGTGTCTGGTTCCTTCCACCATGCAAAAATGTAACGTAAAATGTCCTGGATACAGAGTCTGCACGGCAGTGAGCAGAGCTCAGCTGTCAAGTTTTCTCCCTTTTCATTTCATTAAATAAGTGATTTAAACAAATCAGAAAAAGTCTGGCTCATGTCCCATCTGCAAGCACAGAGGGGGAGGAGTTAATGACCTATATACCACAGCCTGCCACCAGGGGCATTTGAGATGTTGGATCCACTTTTGAGAAGCTATGACGTTGTCCATCACTATTAAAATTCAGTGGTATGTTCAGGTGAAAAAGCCTTCTGATGGTCATAGTCCACCAAAAAGACAGCTGCTCGATAGAGTATCGACTTTTTTACTTTCTAACTTTGTAGATGATCAGCCCTTGTTTTCCCAACTCTTCCTACCAACCAGGTGTCAGTATTTGACAGGTTGGGAATGAGCCTCAACAGTCAGCATTTTTTAATTCGATTTTCCAATCTAAAAACTACCTGTTCCCAAGCGTTTCCTGTTATTCATGCTGCCCTGTTATTTCCTTTTCCCTTCCTGAAACCTGTTCTGAATGCCTTCAACTTATCCTCCACTGTATGTTTGATTATCTTATTCAGACCTGCCTGCCTATTGATCAACCAGCCTGTCAGATCAATCAGTGAAGTATCTTTTGGACGTCAATTACGTCTGTGTCTACATCTTTCTGTTGATGCCCACCACATTTGTTACACTGATCTGTCCACAATGCGTACTATGGATTTTCCACAGTGAATGTGGCTGAGCTGTGCTGCACCATGTTGCTCTACACGTATTGTCAGAACGCATACAGTGTGCTGTGTGTGGTGTCTTCCAAGCGCTGGCTTGTGATGTTGCTCCCAGGGCTGGCAGAGATTTTGGCTGCTTACCAGCTTTATTCTGTGGCCACACAGTCACTGCTCCAGGTCCTGTGTCTCTCGCAGCTTCCCTGGTGCCTCCAAATTCCTGACAAGTACTTTTCTGTGCTTCTCCAGAGCCTTCCCATTCCTGCCTGCTGCCTTGCAGCATTTCCTTGCCAGACTGAGTGTGCTGCACTACTACCTGTTATGTGTTGGCTTAATGCATGCCTGCAACATGCCTTCCCATTTTTACAAGACATATCCAAATATGATCATATTCATTTTTGCACTAGTTTCTTCTGTTGCTTGGTTTTACTTGATAGATCTGACATGAAGTAAGCAGGGAAATGTTCACTGCCTTTTAAGAGCACTGAGATGGTCCATGGATGGTGCCAGATTTGCTGTGATTGTTAAACTACACATTTTATGAAAAACAAAAAAAAAAAAAGTATTTTTTGTTCAGTGTTCACTTTTTTAAATTTAATTCAATTTAATTTTCTTTATGTATCCATCAGCTATACCTTCTGAAAAAAGAAAGAGACCAATCAATTCTTTTGATTAAAATCTGCAAGCAACTACACACACAGCTAGGACGCATCGCCAAACGATACATCTCTGAGCACAGTATCAGAACTTGGTTCACAAAACAAAGGTTTATTTTGAGGTATTTGAACCCACTCTTAAACTGCACAGTAACATATATTATGATAAAACAAAACAAAACAATGACAGAATAAAACCATTTAATCTTTCCAGCAAATATGGAAATAAAGGCCACAAAGGAACATTATACTGACTCTAAGAAAATAAACACACCAAAATTTGCAGTATAAGTTGGACTGTTAAGTCTGCTGTTCCACCAATTAGTTTCTCTTCGTCTCTGTCTACCATCCCTCTTTGGTATTTATACCTTTTCTTCCACCCTCCTACATTTCTTTGCTTCCCTCTGATTTCTTACTTCCTTCTAACCTCCTTCTCCTTTTCTCTTCAGTTATCCTTTTTCCCTCCCACCCAGCCAATCTAATTTCTCAGTGTCGCTGTTAATGTGTGGTTTGTATGCAGTGTTCTGTATTTAGCTCTCTCTGGGAGTCACAATGTTCCTGTTACCTTTCCCACAATGCACTGATGTGGGATGGCCTCGATTATGCAAAATGTGTGCATATGGGGTTTTTGTACAAGGAATAATACAGCTGTGTGGGAGGGGTGCCATCTTCATCTTCATCTCTATCTACATGTCTTTACATCCTAGAATATATTTTCTCAAGAACCGTCAAGGCATACTATGTATAATCTGTCGATTGTTGTTTGTGAACATTTTAACAGGTTAACAGTGGTTGGTTGTTTAGTCTCATTCGCTTTGGGTTGGCGAAAGCATCAGTATTTGACAAGCTGCTGTGGGACACAACATCCAGCTATCTTCCCCAAGAATCACCGGTTCCCAGAAATACAACATACTAAGGGACACAAAAAAATAAAAAATAAAAAAATAAAAAAAACTATATAGGCAGAGGGCAGGGTATCTGCAGATAAAAACACTACCACCCCTTCTAATGGGTCATTAGTGAGTGATAATTTTGTAAAATCCCACATAGTATATCTTTGAATCTTTTCTACAACTCTGAGGTTTCCAGTTTGAATAAGTGCAAAAAACAAAGGCAACAAAATAAGTCAGGCCCAAAGTGCTGTGCATGCCCATAATGACGCCTCAAATGTGCATTAACATGATGTCAGCTGCCATTCCTCCTCTCTCTGTTCATTCATGTTTTTTGTCTCTCGCTTCCTGCCTTCCTTGGTTTCATTATTTTCTGTAACTATCTGTATTTCTACTTCAATATCACTCTCCATGCTCAAGTACTCTTATCTTATCCAGTTACCCAAACCCCAAGGGATCCTCTTTAGTTTGTGTCCCTCTGATTTTAGCATCGTCTCAGCTTATGACATTGTATCATTTCAATGAGGGGTTCTTGGTGTGTGTGGCCATGAAACTATCCTATATTTACTGGAGCAAACACAGCAAACTGTTTTGTTTTCTCTTGTGATATTATGCCTGAATGTGTGTACATCACTGCATGTGTTGTTTGAATAAGGGTGTTGGATGAGTTCAAACTAATGGCAAACCTGCGTAGTGTAATGTGTAAAAACATGACTTGCACTAACGTTAATGGGGTGCTTAAATGAAACCTAATAGTAAGGGATGAACGAGGACAACATTATCTGTAGCTGTAAATATTCCACAAAATAATCCATATCCGCATCTGTGTTTGAGTAGGTGGGACTTAACTCAAATGTGGATGGCGCTCAACCAGAAATGTTTGACAAGCTGTTGTTAATTCAACCCTGACAATGCTAAAGGTTGATCAGAATTTGCTTTATCTATTTTATGAATATGGATCTAACTTTATAAACTTAAATCGTAGTCAGCTACCTAATGAGGATTTTTCTTCCTCACAAGTACATATAATTAGGAATGTCCCGATCAGGTTTTTTTTACTCCGATCTGAGTCCTTTAATATTTAGTATCTGCAGATACTGAGTCCCAGTCCGATACTTAGCCTTAACTAATATTTTCCTGGATAATGCAGCTGCATTAACAAAAAAAGGACCTGCATCCTTAATAGTTTATATATATATATATATATATATATATATATATATATATATATATATATATATATATATATATATATATATATATATATATATATATATACATTTTAAAACAAAATATATACTTTCATATCACTCTTTCTTATTCTGCATATGCTAGTGCAACATTGGCCTGCCACCTTCCTTGTGTTAGCAGGTGAGTCTGTGATGCTGCACTGTGACAGCAGACTCTCATGTACAGCCAGCTGAAGTTTGTGCGAGACGCAGCCTACTGCTATTTTTCACATTCCTACGTTGTCACGTAAATTGACGTGAACGTGTTGCTTGTCTATTTCACACGTTCAGCATCTCCTCGATTGTTTTACATGATCTGCTGTATGAGTCCTGTAACTCGAAAGTAGAATCAATGTAATATAATGCTGAGATGGTAGGGATGTTTCTTATTCCTTTTGAGAGTCTGCGAGTGTTTGCTGCTTCGGTGCCTTTGCCCGTATTGCTTGAGTGAACTTGTTAACTCTGAGTGTTTTTGTTTTTTCATATGCTGTATCAAATGTGTAGTATTACATGCAGCGCTTTTGTTGGCCGTCTGTGCAGCACACCTCCGCAATGTTACATGTCGCCGTTGGACTGCTTTCACTTTCTAAATTAACCAGTTTCCACAATCAGACATTTTATCCACAGGTTTGCCAGAGTAACGTTACGTGCACATCTGCACTCTGCCACAAATTGTGCTCTGACGTAAAAATATAAAAAAAAAAACTAAAAAAAGGCCTTGGGTTCAAAATTGCCGATCCCCGATCAGTGGAAAAATGTCCATATCGGGCCTGATCCCAATTCTGCAGATAGGATCGAGATATCCCTACATATAATGCCATATTTTCCTCAAGGATAAAATGTGCATTATCTGTTCCATGTAATTCAGCCATCTACTTGCTTGACCCTATTAACAGAGCTAATTTAAAATCCAAGAAGATAAATATGATTCTTTGATTTGTAGTCTGGATTGTTAGGCAGCAGCTTTGCAGCAAAGGATCTCTGTCCTGAACTGTGAGTATCGCTCTCTCCCTCTGTCTTTTGTCTCCCCATCTCTCCACAGTTTGCCTCTTCACAAACCCAGCAGAAGACTGTTGTGTCCCCACAGAGCTTAGCGGATACTTTTGATTCAACAAGCTCCCCCAGTGCAACCACACTTCACTGTAAAAGCGTACTGACTGACAATACCAAAATAAGAGCGTTCCTGCGGTTTAGAAAATGTGAGGGTGACCTGCTGTTTGCTTTTATGTAAGAAGATAAGCTCAGCCTCAAACACACACTCAAATACACACATATAGTTGCACATACACATATGCACTGGCTGCCTCACAAAAGTAAAACAAAAAATAAATAAATACAGCTTTGAGTGTAAAAATTTCGATAGCTACTCAGAGGTGCATGCAACCATCACACACACATTGCACATTATCACACAGGCTTGCAAATATAACGGTTGACAATCATACACAGCTACAGGACAGAGAAAGACACACAGACACACACAGACAGGCTCTTATCACAGAGTGTAAAGATTCAAAGGAAACAAAACCATAGTGTATATACCCATTTCTTTATCTGCTTGTGTTGGCTTGCATATTTTTGTTTATATTGATGACTTAGAGAGATCTAGTACTATTCCAAAAATGGCGGGATGCTGTATAAAACAAATAAAGAAATGTGATCAATTGTGAATCTTTTTTTCTGACATTATGCTTATATACATCTGCTCCTTTTGATTTTATTTACATTTTACACAGTGCCCAATTTTTTATTTTTTATTTATATTTATTTTTATCTTTTATTTTATATTTATTTCTTGTTTTCACATAACTACAAAAAGGATATGTTTTGTGGTCATTTATAACTGCTACTAGAAATTATAAATACAGTACCTACAGGGCGTTCCTATTAGCATATTTAAAAAGACGGCATCTGTAATATTTTCGTACTGTAATTGATTCAAGCATTGGTTTTGAAGTGCACTAAAGTTTTTGAAGACAACGTGTGATATTCTGACATGCATGCACACAATCCCACCAATATGTCACACTGTTCTCAAATAAATCATTCCAAGGTTCAAAGTCATGCAGCAGTATATTACTCACTGCCATCTTGGAGGCAACAGACTGGGATGTAGCTGACTCATGTTGAATCATGTTGATGTGAACGTGATTCTGCATTCTACATGTCCCGTGGGCAATAACCTGTATAGTGAGAGCTGCATCCTACATGAAAATGCCATTAATGTCAGCTTTCAGATAATAAAGGGCTAGCAGAAGAGGATGGACTCCAATTTTTTTACCATATCTAAAAATGTGTTCTAGCACGTCTTGAAAAGGTTTCAATGACTGGAAATAGAGTTAATGATTTTCATACCATTATTAATTTTTTTTCAATCATCACTGTGCTCATTTCAAGTGCAATTTACGGACTGCTTATTAGATTTCAATTCATGTATTAAAGTTGCATTGGTTTAGGGTTGAGTGTGGTACAGATTGTAAAAAAAAAAAAAAAAAAAAACACCTTTCAGAAACAAATTTCAATGTGTGATTTTAAGTTGTATGATAAAAAAAACAGCAACAGCAATTCAGATTAAATGACATGTTGTAATTCCATGTCCACAAAACTTAAGGACATGTGTAGGACTGTCAATCAAATCCTTCAAATCAAATCAGACTTTCAAAACTAAAGCAACACATTTTACTTTTATTTCCCCTTACAGCTGTACCGTTATTTACTTGTGATTACTGAAGCTGACTTGTTATCTTCAATGTGAAGAAAATAACAAAGCACCCACAGCTGAAGTACCAAAAATCTGATTCATGAAGCACTTGAAAAGCACTTATCGTATTTCTGCTCTGCACAAGTGGTCTTGATAGCCCTCAAGGTTATCTTGCCATGTATTTGCAAGAGTCTTGGTAAAACGACTGCTAAAGACCTTTTGTGACATTCCGGCCTCTTCCTTTCTGTCCAGTTAAAAAGAGACATCAAATGAAAGCAACATTTTCAGAGAGTTGGAGGCAGATTTTTTTTCATCCATCTATTCCCCTCATAACCGTGTCAACACAAGCATTTGTTGATACTCATTTCATCTCTTCTTAAAACCTTCTCCTCTCGCCTCTCTTCGCTTCGCTAATTACTTTTCGCCACAGTCGTCCTCGCCTTCACTCGCTCTCCAGCACTTCTCGTCTCAGTTCATTCAATCTCCTCAGCATCATTCTTCACTTTTGATCAACTCCCTCCACTCTTACAATTATTTCCCTCATCCGTTTTGCTTTATTTTGACTTCTTTATTTTTAGCCTCAACATCTCCCTGTTCTTCACTTTAGTATATTCTTGCAGCGTTTGTCAGTCACATGTAGATATTAGTACATCTTTCATCTGAGCACCTCTATTCATCTTGGTAGCGTGACTTATCTTTTGTTTTTTAACTATTTCTTCTAGTTTTTTGTAGCTTTCTGTGTTTCCCTTCCTACAGCCATAAACCACATATCATGTACAGCATACCTTGTCACTATAGTACATAATATATATAATGCACTATGATCACTAGGTATACTGTACATGATATGTGTATACTGTATATGTTTTTTGCTTTAAGTGGAATACTCTGATTCCAACGTCTACTGTTAATATCTGTTAACAATATTGGTAATATTTGTTCATATTTTGTGGTTTCTTTATACCTCATTGCAACGTTGAGTGAATATCTTTGGGTTGTTGAGTCATTTGAGGGTGTCATCTTGTGCTTTGAGTGAATACAGGCATTTTTAAAAATCATTTTCAGCGATTTTATGCATCAAACAACTTATCAATTAACCAAAAATAATCAACATAAAAACCCAAAAATGAAAATCAGTTCCACCCCAATTATATTAAAGGAGTTTTTACATGACATTCATTCAATCGTGTTAAAACAATTTACGAGATTACGTCATAACTAAGCAACTTCCACTGGGAGAATACACGGTCCTTGACAAGCAAAATAAACAATAAACATTTCAAACTTACTTAAAGCCCTCAACAAGCTCAAGCTCAAAGTGTTTTTGTGCACACCTCTCAAGGATCATATCATGACATCAAATATCATGAACATCATTAGAATTACTAATAGAATAGAACTGCTTTAAGCTATGCCGGATGTTCATATAAGACACATTTACCTTCACAAACGTTTAGTTTTACAGTAATGAAGAACACCACAACCGTGTGGAGCATTACATCTTTCATACATTTCCTGCCTATCAATTGTCCTATATCTTTCTATCTGGCTCTATCACACCATAAATCACCTGCTCCGCTCCTCTCATCTACACACACACACACATACACACACACACACACACACACACACACACACACACACACACACACACACACACACACACACACACACAAACACTCACATATGTCTGTGACAGCATGCCACTATTGAAGTCAATCCTGCTGCTTACTATTCATATACATGAACACGCACACACGCTTGAGCACACATACACACAGTGTCACAATGATTGCCCTATATAGAGTGACATAGTGTTCATGTTGCCTCAGCTGATGGGATCGATGATGATACTGTGTGTGATGAATGGAGATATTGGAAAAGTGCTGGATCATATACAGTGCTATAATATGTCAAATGCATGACAAATAGACCCAGACTGCTGGGAACAGCATCTGATTTCTGTTCATTATCGGGGTGGAATGTGCACACACATTCACACACACGTACACCCCGACCACATAAATAAACATAGGACTGATTCTGTAAAAAATTCAGTGCAACATACACTGCAAAATATATCAAACTAATTGAACCTGAAAATATATTTGACTACATTTACACCAAAACACATGAAAGCACACACACTCACAGTTAAAAAAAAAAAATGCATAAAGTTTTGTCGTTGTACTCGTCTTACCCTGCGAGACTGGATCTCTTTGACGTATAAAGGCAATAAGAATTCGGAGACTCCCTCCAATCGGACGCCTTCCTTGGTCACCCGCAGATTCCCCATACCATCCTAAAAAGCCACAGATACATGCAGAGAGAGATAGAGAGAGGTTCAGTGGTTATTCAGAGAGCAAGTGACACGTCAATTTAAAATAACCTCAGTTCATATGCACACAATTTCCTCACAACCACGGAGTGATTTACTCTGCTCAGCCACACTCTGATGGGTGTTCCTTTAGTCATATATATATATATATAATGCAGGGATTTATCACTTAATAAGTCCCATTATGTTTTACATGGCGATACACAGGGACAAAGCAGAGAACAATGGTAAGACATTTTTTTTAAGCCAATGAATTATTCAAACAAGTAAAACGCGTAAGGTTAATTGGACTGGGGATATGTTATAGAAAAAGTTACATCTGTCTCGTTTGGTTACATTCCTCGAGTTTCAATTTCCACATCTACTGCTGTGTATCTGTGTTAAATGCCCAGACATCCCTATCAACTATAATAATAGTTATAATAATAACTATAAAGTTCCGTTTTAGGGGCAGAAGATTTATTCAGAAGATTTATTCAACATCAAAGAGCATCATACAATTACATCGCAAAAAACAGAAAGTAATGAGTTGCATAGTAAGAACAACATGTACATTCTATGTTCTCATTCAGCAACAATAGATCCCAGGAGTCTAAGTCTGTGGCACAATGAAAGCCACAGTTGTGAGCTAACACAATTGTTGTTTTATATTTGTCAAAATGACAAGGTGCAAAAGGTTTAGATCACGCTTTAGCTTACAGACACAAAAACCCCAGGAACATATTTCAGCATGTCAGAAAGACAGATGAAAGAAACCCCTGGTGAGAAAACCCATCGAGGTATGGAAGAGAGTGGAGGGGGAGAGGGAAGGACTTTGGCTCTCTTTGGGAAGTCTCTTCAAACAAAGGTCAACACACTAAACTCACAAATTACACATTTTGAGCTAAAGCTAAAGCCTGCTTATACCAGAATGATGACTTTAGACCTTTATCTTTACTTTGCAGTGACTCTAAACAATTAACACATAACATTAATTTTCATCCAAATTCTAGACATCCCATCCTCATGTGTAATAAAATTATCACAAGATTGCTGCATATACAAATACAGGCTCCATTACTTTTTGTTGTTGTTGTTGTTGTTGTTGTTTTGAAACACATTAAAGTTGTATGCTTTTCACAGCATCATTCCTGATTAGCTGACTGCCTCTTCGTGATAAAAATGGCTTTGTGCTTTGTGTGGGTTTATGATCAGTCATGCTGCATTTTACAGACTCTACACGTGTGAATGCTTAAAAGATTGTTGGATGAGACTTACATGGTAAGATTAAATTCCATTCACACAGTCGTGCAAGCTGTTAGGACAGCATGGGGCTGTTACAGAGTGAAAAGGCAGCGACTGTATCATGTCAAATCAGTGCACATTCTTATAAAAAAAACATCAATAGTAACAAGTGATGAGTATTAGAAGTTATTCTGAATCAACGTTTAACAGGGAAACATTTCCAGGCCTAAAAAGTTGTTGTCAGTTAAAAATAAAGCCCTTGTGAGGTTAAAATCCAAAACAAACAATGCAGATTGTACCAATTCAGCCTTCAATTTGAATCATTCTCTCACAGAACGTGTTGCTCGATGACAAACTAGTTTTGCTTCCCTGGTTCCCAGCTCCGTTTCTTGTTCACAAATATTGATGAAACTGTCCTTGAACACGGGAACTCTGTTCGGAGTACTGGAGCAAATTATCATTAATTGTTAGGTGCAACAAACCAACAAAGCCTTTCAAATCACAACTGCACTCGACAGAGAGAGAGGAGACAGTGGGGAGTAAATTAGGAGGATAGATAATGAGGAAAACAGGAGAGGAAATGGAAGTACAGCAGGGGGGGGAAAAAAAAAAAAAAAAACTTAAAGAGGAATCAATCACAAAGAAACAGAAAATATGGAATCAGTGTTATCTTTTCATGGACTTAATGGCTGCAGTACAGTAAATGCTGTCATTTTCTACACTTACCAGACTGTTCTATTGTTCTACCACCTAGTCATTACAGCCCGATTAATGAAGATAATTCTCAATGTCATTACATGTTAGTATTTCATGAAAGTACCAGTAGTAACCCAAATATTGTTGCAAAAGTAGGTCGAAGTAGGGCACATTTAATCAAAAATGTTTTTGTTTGATGCCATCGCCCAGTCTTCATATTTATGACATGCTTTTGAGAAGATTTAGATATGTGGGGGATCTCGTATATCGTACTGTGCCATATGGCCTAAAAATATTGTGATATTATATTAAGGCCATACCTCCCAGTCATAGGTTATGGCATGAACAACAATAAACGACACAAACCCTTGCCTTTGCTGGGAAAGTCCTTCATATGACCTGTCCAACTTTGTGCTAACTTGTGCAGTTGGCACTCTTTGTACGTCTGAAACACAGGGACGCCTCCAGATGTAATGCTGGAGAGGCACAGCGACAGACCAAGCTGCTGTATCTGATGTGTAGTGACAACGGGCTCGATACACATGTCTCCTCAACTCTTATGCCTCCCCTTTTTACCAGAAAACATATCATCTCGAGTAAACAGTTTAACATGAAAAAACAGGAACAAGTTTAATAACATTCTAAAAAAATGAGGTCCAGCATTTTCCTTCTGATCTCTGTGGATATTACATTGCACTTCGCAATATGATTAGTGTTGATTACACTTTTGTTTTTCTCCCTCTTTTATTGGAGGAAAAAAAAACTCCACCACATATATAATATACTTTTATTTTCAGGTTTCTCAAACAAACATCATCACGTCAGAGCCGTGGGACCTTCACAGTTGCAATTTTCAGCAAAGGATCACACACACATACATTCTTACAAATGGGAGAACAGAAAAAACGATAAGATTGTGTCTGATCGATAAGCTAAACCAGCCAGAGGTTTTCAGTGTTGTTCTTAGATCTATAGTCATTATGCTGAATATACAGTGGAGCATGGAGCTTATTCAATAAGCCATAACACAACAGGCCTGGGGAATCACAAACCTACTCTCTGGAAAACACACACACACACACACACACACACACACACACACACACACACACACACACACACACACACACACACACACACACAGAAGGAGATTGAACACACGTACAGAATTAGCTCAGTTTGAACAAATTCACACTCACAACATCCCCTGCATTGCCTCTCTAATCCTCCCTCTCTCTCAGTCACACTCTCTGTCTCTCAATTCCAAAAACATGAGGACGATGATGTTAAAATTAATCAGGTAGTTTTATTCCACCTCATCGCTCCACTGTCCAAGCCTCATCCTGATTGAACATGACAGCTCTCCCTCTTTCTCTGTGTCTCACACACTGCCCGTTTTTGTTTCATTTTCAATCCAGTATGCATCGTTGGCATGAATGGTACATGAACAATATTGCCAAAGCCCCCAATACAATGGGAATTCATCAACAAACAGAAGAAAATGAATAAATCTCTCCATTCATTCATTGTTTAGCTCCCTCTCTCTTACCCAAATCTGTTTGTGGAGGCTTTTCTTTGTCCAACTACTCTACCCCTCTCTTCGTCTGTCTCTCTGGTTCGGTGTTATGTTAATGTTAAATGATTTTGGAAAACAGATCATGGATTGTTGTTCACCTTTTAGCAGGGCTTTTTGAGTTAAAAGCACACTCTGGTAATCATGTGGAAAGGTATTTATAATTGAGCAAAAATTAGTTATAATCCTTTTAACCGTTGTTAAATTAAAAGTTACAAACTGACCTGAAGTTGCTTCATCCACCTCAACCCCATGGTAATTAAGGAAAAAAACACCTTGAATTAAAGTGTATTTTAAATACTTTCAATTTGCTAATGTGGTGACTACAACCTTTTTAATACTACCTTGTATGTTATTCCGCAAAAGACTTGACATAGACTTCTTGGGACACAGATTCCTCTGTAGTTTTATGGGGTTAAAACATGTCCATCCGTCCGTCCGTCCATCCATCCATCCATCCATCCATCCATCAGCTATACTGCCTGTCTTTTGGAGTGTCACAGTAGGCACTGATGCCAATCCCAGCTGACATGGGTTGAGAGGCGATGTACACCCTGGATATCCAACCAGTCAGTCACAGGGCTGACATATGACAGAGAATCATTCCTACTCACATTCACACCTACAGGCGATTCAGAGATGCCAATTAACCTAATGTGCAAGTCTTTGGACTGTATGAGGACACTGTAGCACCTGAACTGAACCAGTGTAGGCAACTAACCCAATGTCAGTGTTAAAATATTGTCTTGTCTAATGCCTAAAAGATGTAAATATCTACCTCATGTTTTAATTACATAAATATAATCTGGTCCATTTTCATATCTAATTTGAAGTTATTTAATTACATTGCTCATATATTTGCTGAGAGAGCAGAGACCTTGACAGTATTTCTACTTTTGTCTGTGCTTCTTAAGATCTTTTTAATTTTGATTTTGGTTCTTAAATCGTAGACTTACTGTCTCACACTCCATCTGGACTTCTCACTTTAAAATGTCAGCAGATGTTTTATCTAACTACACTCACTAACACCTCTGCACATGACTGCAGCCTAGTGGCCTTGAGGTCAGTCCCCATCTGTGCTCACATAAGGCTGGGGCTGCTAGGTTTGTTGCTGTGACGAGCTGTCTCACCTCATCTCATTCCCCTTGCACACTGAACAAAACAACAACTAACACTAACATCCTTTCTTCAGTGAGAAATAAGTGGGTGTTTATCAGTTACTGCACAAATCGCCAGTGAAGGAAACATGACACCCGATTGCACATGCACCTTTACAGGAGCGATGCAATGACTTGTGTCTCAGTTAAGGATGATGGTGAATAAATGGTGAATAAATTATTTCCCCTCTATCTACCTTTTTGAGCAGCACAACCATCAGTCTTGATCCTCTATTAACATTAAGATTAGGCTTTGATTTAGAGATGTTCACAGTCATAGAGGTATAGAACATACTTGTACTTTTATACACTGGTGATCTGGCAGCTCTTAAAAAATCCAGAGCTTTATTTGTCATATTAGCATGTGCTGTTATTGCACCTCCACTAATATTTTGTGTTTGATATTTCTTCAGTCTCCGATGACATCTGTCTTATCTTTGCTGGTGACTCCAAATTGTAAAATCATAATTGGCCTATTCCCAAATGTCATCCCTGTCTGAATTCTTGAATCCTTCTTATGTAAGCAAGCAAAAGCATTTTATGCTGTCGATACTCTTAATTTCCTTTCTGCTCCTACATAAATGAAGGCTCTCTCCCCGCTTTGTCATGTCTTTAACACTTAACTAACAATTTACTTTTTTTTTTTTTTTTTGATTTCTTGTACATGAGAAGTACATCCATATTGAACATGACCGCTCTCTTTATTTTCAGCCTTAAATCAACTTTTTATTCAAGAAACATCACTTGCACCACTATACCACTATGCAGCATTACTAGACATGTGAAACAAACACCACCAGAAGGAGACCCATTCAAACAATGTGCTCCTTTGGGCCTTTCTTTTTGCTTTACATAGCACTAAAAAGATGAAATACAAAAATTAGAATACAGGAATACACAAAGAGACCATCTTTCTCTTTTTCTGGGCCTTCACTCTTTTGGTTTGGCTTTGTTGGCATTGACGACTTATGTTTGGCAATACAGAAATACCAACAAATACAAATAATCAACATGGTGGCAGGAGAATCAGTCAGTCTGGCAACATTTACAGCACCTAATCAGAGAACAAACTATCCCCTGCTTGGCTCTGTTGGTATGTCTGTTTCTCTTTCTGGAGGCTTTATTGGTTTAAAATGTACAAGTGTTTGTTTGCCAAAGAAAAATCAACAACTCCCAGCACAATGATAATGACTGTAGACACAATAGTTCCCTTATCAAACAATAAACTGCATTCCCTTGCTCATTCTCTTTTCTCCTCTTGAATCAGTATAAAGGCATGGGTTTACATGCAGCACATTTTTGCCCGTCTTTTTAACCGTATAACTCTCTTTTTGGGCCCATGCGTGAAGATTGTCATGTTAAAATGATCAACAATACGCACTATTTTAACCCGTCCATGTCAGGTCCTCATCATGTAAAAACCCTGTGTCGTTTTATGCAATATATTTTTCACAAGAACAACACAATTAAAAAAGTGAGAAAAAATTCCCACATCTGTCCCTTTATATCCAGATCTCCACCAAAAGTCGATGGGGTCTCCTCTGGGCCGACAGCATCTATCCAACATTTGAGGAAATCTGGCCAGTAGTTATTGCATTATCTTGCAAACAAACTACCAACAAATTGACATGGGTGAAAACATCGCCTTCCTGGGAGATGTAATAATAGTGTTCATCTATACCACTCATGGAAACTACAAGACTGGTGTACAAGCTGCTCTATATGGGCTTGCACAAAAGTGCACAGTAACATATGAATTCCCATTTACAGTGGAATGGTCCATCATACACGTACAAACACTCGCAGTCCTGTTTTAGATACTGCATATAGCTGTCGAAGAATATTATTGACCAGAACTACTTCCATATGGTCTCAATTATAGACAATGTTCCTTGTTTCTTCGTACTGTAGGAGGTGGTCTTTTTCTTGATTCCTAATTTCTTCCTTATCATTGTATTCTGGGTAACACACCCATATCTCTTGGCACATTATCAAAAGCACCCAAGGTTAAGTTTGAAAGGATGGAGGGTAAAAGAAATACGACCACAGATAAAAACCCTTTCTGATAAATGTAAACACACTCTTTCTTGACAGTGCATTAGCTGTGTAATAAAGTCTCTTGTGAAATGCAAACACTCATGGAAAACTGGTTGCCTGGTAGCAATAACATTGCCTTTAATAATGAAAATACCATTTTGTTGGTCAGAAAAGAGAGTATGATTCCAATTTCTCATTATGGAAAAAAAAAATGTTAGTGAACAGCATTTGGTGTGTAGCAGTCAAAGCACTGAAAGCGTATTCAAATATTCCAGCCAATTTCCCCTGTGCTGCAAACTGCAAAATGTTGAGTGAAATACCATTTAAGCCATGCCCACTGTAAAATGAACACAGCTCCATCATATCTAGATCACAGTTATGACAAAGGGCCGAGTTTTGTATGTGCAAGGTGAACAGAGTGCGTGAGTTTGTGAACGTCCTTTTAGATGCAATAGTTGTGAAGATAATGATGGATTCTCTCATCATGGAGAGGTTAACTGGCTAACTGTCCCATTAGGTGAAAGCATACCATATGCAAGGTTATACACACAGAACATCCACACCAATCATGAACAGCATGGATGGCAGGTTGCTCGCCATGACTTTTAGGTGTCCATACACACATGCATACACACACACACACACACACACACGATAAACCCATGTGTCCCTGTGGTGATGGATTGGCTGGGAAAGTATTTCGCAGGCACTTCTAATATTCAGGACTGTTGTAATTTTTCATACAACCTTTTATGTCAGCAAGAGAGAGAGTAAGACAGAGAGAGAGAGAGAGAGAGAGAGAGAGAGAGAGAGTCACCTTTGCTTAGGGAAAACAGCTGAGTAAATGGCTGAAGGGGTGAACAAATTAGGAAACTCTGAAAGTGCTTTGGTCATCCTTTTTGATTATTTAGAGACGGTATCTGAGGGTCCTGGTTGAAATAAATGACCCTGTGTAGCTTTATTGGTGATGTTTCCTAAAGCTCATGCAGTAAACCTGGTCCCTGACAGAGCTTTCATCTTGGATTATTAGCTGATGATTTAAATGCAATTAACAACCCTTCTATCAGATAAAAAAAAAAAAAAAAAAAAAAAAAAAAAAATGTTTGAACTTGGAAAGGCTCCATGTAACCAAACCACACCTGCTGACATTAGAATAATTTGACAAAACATGAAGTAATTTGGAAATGAAGGACTTTTTAATTACAGGATCATTTTTGAAATAAATAGAACATGTTAAATTCCCATTCTAAGCGCTGTATAGTGGGCAACTCGTCTTGTATCAGTTTCCTGAAGACATTTCACCTCTCATCCAAGAGGCTTCTTCAGATCTAACTAACTAGAAAAGGAGTTGGCTGGCTTTTAAACTCTGTGTGGGAGTGTCCTTTCAGAGTTGTTAAGGTCATGTGTGAACTCTCAGTTTCAGAGTCATTAGGACCACTTGTGGGTCACTGATCCAACTGGCCTTCAGGTGTGTCGCTAAGCCTTAGCAACCCACACGAAGGCCAGCTGAAACAAGTCCAGTTGCCTATGATATAGCACTTACATTTACCATGACCCAGATGACTGAAAACCAACATAACTTTCCAGTACTTAAAAAATGGTGATATGGTATGATACATACTGTACATTGAAATGTTTGCTGCATCCCTGTTATTTTAGGCACATGTAGGTTGGGGAGTCACTCCAAGTACCACATTCGTGAAATTTCAACGTCATACTGCAAGTCCCCCGAAACTATTTCAGAGGCAACCACCTTATTGACAGCTTCACAGGAAGCAGAAAGTCAAGCTACCTTAACAGCTCCCTCAGGGCAGTGTGCCAACAGCCAGTGCATGCATAGCATCTTTTTCTTTATCTTTCTCCTCTCCTCTTTACCTCGCTGCTTCTTCCACTACACTTCTTATCTTTCGTCCTTCTACTTTCCTCAAATTGCACAACTTCCTCGATCTCCCAGTGCTCTGGCATGGCACTAACGCTGCCAGAGTTGGATTAAGGGAAGGATTCAGACCCCGTTAAACCATGTTTAAAATTGAAACAGGCATGGTATGCTGTGGCATGTCAGGTAGCCAAAGTCATTTCCTGTACCGAGAGTTTGAGGTGGGTTTAAAAAGTCGATTTCTGAGCTCAGATTAAGCAAGAGTAAAGCTGTTAACCTAAATTCTCAAATACCACCCAAGTAGAGAATAGGGTCTTGTATTAAAGTTTTGCTGGTTTTAGAGGTAGGTGTTGATCTGTTACAAAATGCTATCATAATTCTATGTTCCTGCCTTTTGCTGATAAGGCAAATGAGCTCCTCCTCCATCTGTTTAACACTAAAACACTTCTAGCAGTTCAGGGTGGGAGAATTCCTTCACCTGTCTAGAAGTTATTTTTTTTGTGAAACATCAAGAGGAAGTTTTCAGTTATATTAAAATAAGTATGACAGCAATGGAGACTAATACATCTGTTAAAAAAAAAAAGAAAAAAAAAAAACTTGACTCATTTGAGTTGGTAAACACTGACTATTTTCTAAATCTTTTCTTCATTCATTTAGAAATTTTCAGAAGTAAAAGTGAGAACAGCAATATACGTCTTACCCATTTAACACACACACACACACACACGCACACACACACACACACACACACACACACACACACACACACACACACACACACACACACACACACACACACACACACACACTACAACCTCTGTGGTTTCTCTTACATTATAATGCCTCAAAATAGGTGTATCAGCAGGGCTCCAACAGCTAGTAAAGAGAAGCAGGTACAGCATATGTTTTTGTAGCTACCTTTGAATTCTGGATGCATTTTATTCAATTAATCACCGCAGTGTGTAGGGTTAGGGTGAGGAAGAGAACTGACATAGAGTATAAGTATAACTGATGAGTTCAGCTGAACATATGAGAGAGTTTGAGAGGAGTGGGCAGGATGTCTTTGAGGCAAAAGGATAGAATGCTGGACTGAAAATGCAGTGGGAAAAAAACAAACAAACAAACAAAAAAAACACCAAAAACATACTTAATGTGAGAGCTACTGATCTTTCACCTAGACAGTACATGGAAGAGAAAGTTTTGCATTCAAGCTCCAGGCTCCAGATCAATACTCAATAGCATTTAAACTAATAGTGCTTGCATTTTGAGGCTTTACAGATATGAAGAGCTCAAAAAAGCAAATGTACCTGAGTTTTGCTGTCAAATAATAATAGAGCAAAAGACAGCAATAAGGGCTATATGCCAATTGATATGCTACAGCTTTTGTGTCTATATTTCATTTAGGATTTCTGAGTATTTTAGCCATAGCCAAGTGTTCATTCAACTTCTGCCTACAACTGAAATGGCAGGGAAAGATTATTTCAGCGATATCTCTATTTGTAAGTGAAGCTACAGGGGAGACACTACATGATGTGTCAGCTATCCCAGGAGGGTGGATATTAACCTTTCTAAAGTACTGGGCTGCGCTTTGTGTTTGACCGCAGCTATACACGGACAGACAGCCGTTAGCGTCCACAAAAACGGAGCACTCACTTGTCTCCGATGTGCGAGCCAGCAGCTGTGTCCTGAATCACCTCTGACTGACAAATGACAGCAGAGCGTTTCCTGCTGCTTCGCCCGCGCCACACAAACCGCTCACCCACAGAAATCGCACACAAAATCACAAAGGAACGACTTGACAAGTGCAGTTAACATCACCTTGCTTTCACCAACAGCTGTGTCCCAGTTCACCTCTGCAGCCTCCGAGACGGTCTGAGTGACAAATGACAGCAAAGGTCTAATGCCTCTTCACACATGCGTTGGTCTGCCTGCCTCACCGCTGCTGCACCCGCTCACATATTGTCATATCAGAAATCAAAATAAATCTGAAATGTTAGGTCAATGGGGAGAGACACACTCAGGGTTTTAGTGCTGATTCAGATTGATTTCATCATTTGATGCATTTTTGTATCATTCATCTTAATCCCTAATGTTTTACTAACTTAGAACTTAGAATGTGGATGTCCTCTGTGTATCTGTGTTGTAACTGAATGTAAAAGTGACTTGACAGCTTTAAGGATATAGTGACAGGTTTTCTGTCAGTACCTCTCTGTGTACTCGCTTCAGTGCTTCCTTTTCAGCCCCTATGAGCTGCGAAACATGCTCTAAGACACAGTCAGAAACAGGTTGAAATGCTGGCGTGTGATGGAGAAACAGGACATTTTTTATGCCTGTTGGGTCAAACTGTGCCCAGAAATACTTTGAAAATAGGGGTACGTTATCCTGCTTGAGCTGCTTATATAAGTAATACATCAGAAACAATGTTTGAAAATTGACAAAGTTGTGGATGGTAAGAACTGAAGCTCAACAACTATGATGTAAACATGAATGAAGTTTAGAACAAGATGTGTAGAGGAAGAGTGCACTTTTCAATTAGAGATAATCATACTGTGAGACAGATTTGAGTTGCACAAGCTGAATGATGCCAAAATGAAAAGAATAAGCTTACTATGTGTTAGTTTGTATTCAAAGTAATGCCCTGATATTTAAAGCACTCAAGTCGAGGAGTGTATTGACAGCTGACTGACAGTGTCATTGATTCCCACCATCATTTCGGCAGTGCTGTTTTGTTACCAAGTTTTAGCAAATTCAAATTTGAGTCCGTTTTATTCCCATTGATTTAGTTTCATAGTAAACACTTGGGGGGGGCGTGTCCACAATCTGGCAGCCTGAGAGAAATAATATGCTGAAGAAATGGCAGAAGCACGAACTGTTAGACGCCACAGAGAGTCGTCTACAGTTCCAAGGGTATACATTATGAAAGCAACGCACAACTCTCAACAGTAATTCAGCCCACACATTCGTATTCTGCATTAGCTAAACGGTATGAGCAGGGACACTTTAAGTGGTGACAAGTGAGAGTGCTAATATTGACATGCTGATATCCACTACAGCTGCACGCACTTATTTGCCCTCTCGACACAAAGATCACATGTAATCCATAATGCATTTGTGTTGCTGAGATCGTCTGCGTTTAATGTGCTTCATAAAGATTCTAAAGCATATGGATATTAATGATCAACGCACATGAAACATTTTTTATAGTTTCACAACATAAAATTTGACTCAGGTCAAATGTTTCCACCACACAAATATCAACCTTCAAATACCAAGATGAAATTATGTATGCAATGGACTATCACTGCAACCCATATTTAAATGTATACCACATACTCCTGTGCAAATCAATACATCAGCAACAAAATAATATATAAAGGCAATTTTATTGAACAAATTACTTTCCTCCTTGAACAATATATTCGCTGTGAACCAGTCCTAGCAGCGAGACATCTCTGACTTTTATTCAACAATCTTGAGGACCTAAATTAACTATAGTAACAGGTTTCTGGCACTGCCTACAAATAGCCCCTAAGTGATACATAAACCATTTTCAAACTGTGCTGAGAGAGCAAGGGTCTTTCTTTCTTAATTGCTTTCTTTTTGTCTCCCATTTCTTAAAACCAAACAACTGGATACTTATCTCCTCTTAGTGTTAGTCAAGGGTGCAATCTACAATGATGGGGTCAGGCAGGGGTGACGTCTACTCCTGGAATCTGCTGCCATGACCTCAATCCCTCACCACAGTCACCTGCAGAGACTAGTAATATTTTCAGCAGAGTTTTCCTAGGAGAAAATGCCTTCAGGCCAAAACACTGAAGGGAATACTTTTCAAAGACCCAAAATGAACAACATTAGGGCTTATGGTTTGAGCGCATCATATAACAGTGCAAACTACAGGCCTGTCTATAGCAGAGTAAATTCTCATGCAAAATCTTTTCTTTCAGACACTGTGTCAACATAAACTGGCACCAAAACCCT
Organism: Acanthopagrus latus; assembly: GCF_904848185.1. NCBI lineage: Eukaryota > Metazoa > Chordata > Actinopteri > Spariformes > Sparidae > Acanthopagrus > Acanthopagrus latus. The sequence continues at coordinate 20,723,962 of NC_051039.1, read as the reverse complement.
CAGTGGTACAGATGAGTCAAACCTATACACTACTGTAGATCAAGTTGTTTCATCTTATATCATCTGTATAAACACAAGGAAAATATTCATGTTACAGTTACAGTAGTGACTGACATAGGGAAACAGATAATGGATAACAGATGTATGGGCCTAACAGCTAATGACATTTCTCTTTTACAAACAACAAAAGTATGGCTTACATCTGGCCCATTCTCATTTGCAATGTTTCAAAGCATAGTATAAAGTGCAAAAATAAAGTCAGTGTCAGGGAGTGGTTGGGTGGAACAGTGACAAGACTTCACCTTATGTAAATTACACAATGTAAGTAACGTAAGTAACATGACCAAATGGCTGTTATTTTCACACAAAGCAGGGTGTTTTCTCAAAGTAGTTTTGTTTATCTTTTCCGACAAAGCCGGCAACGATATCAAATGTTTGATGCCTTGAAATATGTGCTGGGACCCTGTTTGTAATGTTGCTGAAGTTTGGTGCTGTTCTGAGCATTATTTGTGGCTTTTTGATGGTGATTTATACTTGGATCCATTTGCTGCATTGTATTGTTGTTGTGCGGTCGTTACTGAGGATGCTAAAACTACCTAAGCTAGCGGTCCGCAAACTTCATCTCTTGGGGAGGGGGGGTCATACTCGGTGTCAAGGTGTGTTAGACCACGTATTGAACTTACACCGGAATATCCCTTTAATTGGTGAGAAGCATTGCTAGCACACGACCACCACTGAGCAGACTATAAACGGAACAAAATATAATGTTGAAGCTTGAACTCACAACATAACTTTAATCAATTCAATCAATTCAACCACATTGTATTGCAAATGTAGTACTAAAACAAGAGCTGCATTATCTGCCCACCACCTTGAATGCATCATTAGAATCTGATATGTCATATGATACTTACATATCCAGATCCAGTCTGTCTGCATGGCTCATGCACAGAGCAGAAAAAATAAACCAGGTGACCCAGCATCCTCTCTATCCCTGCTACCTGTTATGAGACTGCTATAATGGGTTGTGGGTGACAGATCATCATTGCTGGATCCCGTGGCCACTAGCTCCCCTGTCTGCCAATCACTTGCCTCTGAGGAGAAGCCACACAGAGAGTATGTCTTCTTCTACTGTTGGGATTGTGTCTGAGTGACAAGCATAACAAAAATACATCTGCTTTCATCCATAGGGTCTTTATTGATCCATTGTTGGCAAACAGGCAGATAATAAAGGAATAAAGTTAACTTTTTTGAGGTATCTGTGAAGCCTCAGATTTTTGAGTGACACACTGAGTGAACATGTATGGCTTCATCCAACATGTATTTTTTTAAATTTCTGTCTCTGATTTCTGCTCACTGTTTCAAACTGCACAAATATGTATTTTTTCGTGTATAATAGAAGTTAAAACTGCACACTGTCACTGTTCTCCCTGATGTTATAGGTGATGAAAAATTGGATGAACAAGTGTGTGTGTTGTATAATTTTTAATTTTTTTCCGACAAATGTTTAGTAGAAATGTGTCCATAAAATGCTCCTGCTCTTAACTTAAAACCAATACATGATAACACAAATGTAATGTGACAGTGGCTTTCTTGAGGGAAAAGGGAGTGCTTATGTGGTTTAAAATCCCATGACAACCACTTGGTCACTTGTCTGTCTGGAACTGATATGACCTGAATACCAAACAGAGTGGAAAATATCATGACTGGCTACACAGCTGACGGACAAGTTAAGGTTGATGTTTTTGCGTGCCTGTCCATGTTAATATTAGGATGCATAATTTTTCTACGCACATGTCCTTCATCTTGTGTTATGGACAGATGAGAACCTGCCTGAAGTGACAACATTTTGTGGATGTGCTTGGTCAGGGATAAATATGTGGTCAAGATGGCCGATCCTATCCCCAAGAAACTGCCCTCATATACAAAATGCAAGAATAATTATGTTTTGAAGAAAACATAATCCTGTAAATATCTGTATTTGCAATATGATACATGCTTGTAGTTAATACAGCATTATAAAACCTTTGTATGGTTATGTTAAAGCACTTGAGGAAAGATCAAGGTCTCGCTGAAAAGTCAATTAATTGAAACACAAATTGTCAACTGACATCACACAAAGACCCCTCCGTCTTCCCTTCACCTTGGAAGGGTGTTCTAGTATTCACAACCTCGGCCTTGTAGTATTGGTGTGTAAATTATTCGTACTTATTAAAAGTTTTTAAACTGGCTGAGTAGATCACATCTTAAATTAAACCCCCTAAAAGTCCTTGTTTTCGCCACTGACAAGATGAGGTTGTTATATATAAGTGTCTGCCTCCAAATTGAATAGTCAAACTCTTTCTAGGCAGCAAGTTCATTTGTCACCACTGCAGAACAAACTTTAAGATGTCACTACTGTTAGTATGTGTAATTTGTTCTTCTTGTCATGGCAATTACTGGTAACAAAAGACAAATGATGAAATTGCCATCATCAGTTACTTTAAAAATCTTACTGTAATCTGACAGAATTAATTTAAGATTTTGATTGTATAACTTCAGATTAGATCTTCTGGCCAACATGTATTGTATCACAAGGTGGTTGGGCTGTCGTTTTTGAATGAGCAATGTTCAGATATCTGGTGCCAGAAAAAGAAAAAATAAATAAATAAATACGATGACCTTCGAAAGCAAGTTAAGCCTTGGAACAAGATAAGCTGAGTCGTTCAACATGCAGTACAAATGGTTAACAATGCAAGGCAGACAAGCAGCTGAAATGGAATTTCTCTATGATGCGTAATCTCTCTAAGTGTAATAAAGGAGTGCGCGCGCGTGTGTGTATGTGTGAATGAGCTTGCATGTTGAGCACTGAGTGACATCAGGTGATGAGGTTATCAGATCCATGTCTATCCATCAGCACAAGTGTATGTGGCAGCCCTATGTGCAGATAGGAAAAGTGTGTGTTTGTGTGTGTACCTGTCTGAATACAAAGTGTTTATGTGACTTATTCATGAGTCTCTTTTAGGTATTTTGTGGTCGTGTGTTTGTTTTTACGTTCGTGAATGCCTCTGGCCAATCCATCAGTGCACTGTGTCCATGGCAGCATACACACAAATGGGTAAATGTGTTTGTCTGTGTGTGGACGAGCTTTTGGCAATGCAAAGCACTGATGTGGTGTACTCTGCATGTGAACATAAGTGTCTGTGTGTGCATGTTTCCTATATAATCATCTTTGTAAGTGAGACTAAGTGAGATTGTGTGTGTGTGTGTGTGTGTGTGTGTGTGTGTGTGTGTGTGTGTGTGTGTGTGTGTGTGTGCGCCTCTGGCCTACAACCCAAGAGTCTTGTTTGTATGCTGTCAGTCACCACAGACTGCCATTGGCTAAACAACACAAGAGAGAGGAATTGAGAATGATGGAGAATGAAGTGGTAGGAAGGAAGAAGAGATGAAAGAAAATGGGGTGATGCACACATGGGACAGAGAGGGAAGAAAAAAATTAGACAAAGGAAGTTGGAGACAGATAGAGAGAGCTTCGGGGAGAGAGAAAGAAAGGGCAACAATGGCAAAGAACGAACTGAGAGAGAGGGAGGGAGAGAGAGAGGAAGAGACGGGGGGGGTGGAGTTCTCAAGGGTGCACGCTCCTTACATTATGAAGGATGAGTCAGACTATTGAAGGCGCATGCACATACAAACACATATATAGAGTCACCTTGGTGCTATAAGCCTCTTTCCCCAAGGTCTACATGTCTCTTTACACGAGGTGTGCTGCAGTGTAAAGCTGTCAGAAAAGCTGGTACAAGTCAGCCAGTAACTGAGAAAATAGAGCACCAAAGTCAAGGCTTGTGCACCTATATAGTATGAAAAGATAATCTAAGCCATCTAAACAGACCTTATGAATATAAAGAGGTCATGAAGTTTAATTGATTTCAGAGAGATTGGAATGCTCTTGAGTGTTTCCACTTCAAAACAAAAAGGTCAAAGAAATTCATGGACATATTTCATTCTGATACCTGATCGGCAGAAGAAGTAGTCAATTCAACCACATTGTTGAAGTATGCTTGAATTGCATACGTACGTACATCACATACTCTGCGTAACATTGAACAAAAAGTTAATACAACCTTCACATTCACAATTTTGTCGTGTTTTCTCATGGGCCAAGTTTGGCTTGCTTTAGCTGTGAAGACACCGCTGCCTCACAGCCGAGGACAGCCATGCCTGTGTGGCCTGGTAAGGTAAGAGGGCAAAGAAACCATGTGTCTGTTTCAGAGAAAGATCTGTCATGTAGCTCCAGCCCAATTCTCTGTGGATTGGTTTTACTGCTGTGTTCCTGTTTATACTTTCATATATCAGTCTCATATTGCAGTAAACTGAGAGCTTTCAGCTGTATTGCTCCCGTGTTAAGTTACTGCTGATGCAAACTGAATCTTTTGAGGAGTGGATGCTTCCCATCAAAAGCTTCCCACAGCCAAAGTGGTGGGATGCTTTCAGTATAAAGACGTTATAGGAAATGCAATGTGTTTGTCACCAGAGTTAGCAGAGCTTCATTAACTGTGCAACTGTTCAATAAAAACACCTCTTATCAACCAGATGTGAACAAATCCTGCACCATTCAGTCAGCGGATCCGTTTTAAACATTGGAGGGCTAAATAGTACAAACAGAAAGAGCCACAGCAGAGTTGTAGGCGACTGCTGTGCTGTGCAGTAGAAAACCAGAGCAGCTTGACTGCTAGTGGTCTAATGGCATGACTGCACCCCTCACTATGGAAAAAGCTGTTGAGCATCTAGAAACTACAGTAATTTTAGGGCAGATGATGATTTCAGTGCATTTTAGTACTTTTCTGAATCTAACTGGCACATGGAGCCTTAAATGGACCTGAAACACGCCTGATCCCTGCACTTTATAAGCACGAGCAGCAGAGAGGTCAAAGAATTCTCGACCAAAGCGATATCACTGCCAGGCCATCGCTAATGCGGTTGCTCTTCCTTCATGTGTAGAGTTGTCATGTTATCTCGCACGCCAGTTGCTGGCTTTATATTTGAAGTTGATATCCAAGACAGACCAACATTGGACATGTTTTTTTTTTCTACTAGAGCAACAGCTTCAGAAAAAAGGGAGTCATTTAACTGAAATACTTTAAATATTTCTCTGTATCATCAAAAAACACAGAAATGGCATATCAGACATAATATTACCTCCCTCAACAGCACTGACATTGTTGTTCTCCACGCCTGCTTGCTGACACCAAAAATCAATTACATTACTTGTCACAGAGAAAACAAAAGTCATCTTTTTCACCAGTAGACACAGATGGCAATAAAATGAATACTGTAGAATGAGTAAATCTATTGGAACAAACAGTCTTGTGGACAAAGAGATTCCTCTGACAGATGGAAAACAATTGGAGGATGGTATTACATGTCTAGCTATATCTATTTTGTCCCTCAGTGTGATTGTAAAACAAAACAGCGGCGGCATGTAATTTTGCTTATGGAGGCGGTGGGTGGTGTAATCCAGCCTTGAGTCTTTTCCAGAGACAATGAACCAACAAAACAACCAGGAAGACCTTTACTGCAATAATGAGTAGGTTGTTCATGGAGGAAGCGAGACATGCCACATTATCTCTCTACATCTCTTTCATTCACACACATGCAAGCTTACATACACATGCAGATTGAGCGCTGGCTGTAATCAGCATGCTTTGATCACAGGTATGAGTTTCGCCTGACCTGAACATGTTCAATTAACTTGCAGTAATCCCTCTAGACTGATGGAAGTGGCTGAAGGCCAGTTATCTATTATTATAAATGGAGAGGTTACCATGGCTGTCTGTCTATATTTTTGTGATTGGTGATTGTGATAGCCAGTGTTATTTTTTGTACTTAGACATCACTTCTTAGCAAAGCTTTTCTGACTGGAGCATATGATTTTAGCTGGCAAATCAGGTACCATTCACAGCTGTTGTACTAAAATATATATTTCCAGAGCCCCATCTCAGATTTACCCAACTGATAACTCCATTAACTAAAACAATAAAAATGACTGCAGCTGCCTAATTCAAGGAAATAATGTTGACATAATAAATGTGTCGCCTTCGGATAAGTCTGACGATTGCAAACAAGTATGAAATAAATATATAGAATCGATGCATTACTGGTTAAAATGCATGCTGTGTAAAAATGTGCAGCCTTGCAGGCCCAGCAGAATGTGCTGCCAGACTGAGCAAGATGGCTTTTTTTTTCCAATTCAGCTGCTGTGTCTTCCCTAAAAGGCACATAATACAGATTGATGACACCAAAGTTTATAAAGCGGCTCATGACTTCAGCAGCATAACATCCCTCCTTTCCTACTTTTCCTGTCACTCTTCAGTGGCTACTGAAGAATGGTTGTGAAAATAAAATGATACCAAGAAGATTCAGATTCAAACCCTACATAAAGAACTATGTGTGGCCGATGGAGATATCTAGTCTCTCATTTTGTCGGCCCAAAAATGGCTTTTGCTTTCTTTTTTTCCATGGGAATTCCTGCCCTTTGTATTTAAATGAGAATCTACTGCTTGTTTTCTGAAGGGATTCTCTCCAAGGTACTGATGGTATTAAACTGTGACTGCCCACACAGGAAGACAACAGGTGTCTGACATATAAATACCAAACAGAAGGTGTCAGTAACGCAGGTGTTCAGAACACCAGCCACCATCAAGGGACAGGGAAAATGGCAATATGTTCTACACCTGAACAGAAAGAAAAGTATCCAACTCATGCAGAGCAACAGCTGATTATTTACCAAAATTTTTGGACAGTAGTTTGTTTCCGCAACACTAACAGTATATGCAGTTTACTTGATGAGCAGGCTGTATTTAAGATACAGTGCCACAGATGTGTCGATAACTGTCTTTTCTTTCATCCATATCTTCTACCAAACTCTTACTATGTAGTCGGTATCCCTGTCTGACATAAAAGAAGGTAAATACGATGCCAGCTGGTGTCAAGAGGGATCATCCTTCCTCTCTTTCTCTCTCGCTCTGTCTGAAACGGTATGAAATTGGAATCCATTGGAACCCTGCTGGGTGTCAAAGGGGAATATTTTTATCATCTGTATCCGTCAAGTGTACATGCCTGGTCTCCAAGGTCCTTTCCAAATAGTGAATATGCTGCTTACCTTATATTGTATTGTTTTGCAGCAAAGTCAGACCAGTAGAGAGCACTTTAAAAGAAGGAACAGCTCAAAGACTTTACCCGCTGGATACTGCCATATTGGAGAATCCTGTCACAATGGGGCTGGGATGCTGTGACATGAAAAGGTAAGGCCCATGTCCATATAAGTTTTGTTTTATTTTTGTTTTGTTTTAAGTTTTCACGATTGAGGACTGAGTGTATACACCTTGACATAAGTCATAGCATCCAGTCTGCAACTATAAGAAAGACAGGAGAAAACAGGGCTAGGCAAGTTATACTACACAAGCAAGACAAGCAGGCCTCTTTTCTAAGACAGAACTAAAGAGAACCTGGTCTCCACAGATTTAGCAGGATCCTTTCTTTTTTTTTTTTGCCCAGTTATATGTAATAACTAGGCAACAGAAATGTGTCTGTCCGATGTGTAAGAACAGGGCTGTAGCCAAAAGAGCCAGACAGGTGTCACTTGAGGACACAGCTAACAAACCCCAAAAGAACAAAAGAAGATGAAAAGACTGGCTCCATTTCCATTAGGTAATCAAGAAGGGCTCATCTTTTCCCAATACAGGACAATACAAGAGCAGATCAGTCCCCAATATCAGATCAAAAATAAAGACTACTGATTAGGCTGGTTTATATTTCCCATTTCCATTTCAAAGAAGGCCATTTGGCCTCATTAGCCTGATTTTTCTGGTACTGACTCTAAAGTGCTTTCAGAGTCTGCTGTACAAAGTTTGCATTGTAATGGTTAGAGCGATTGTCCTTCTGAAATGTACCATGTAGCCTCTGTGAAAATTAGAGACACAGAGAGAAATTCCCCAGTTGGTGACATGAGCAGCTCCCCTCTAAACAGCCATCTTTAAACAGCATTCAGTATCACTTAAGACAGATGTGTCACCACACACTTGTGTTGTACTTGTGTTACACAACAGGTGGTTCCACCAAAGCCATTTGATTAGTGATAGTCATGCTCCAGTAACACTTCATGCATGGGTTGCTGTTTGCTGCTTGCTATGCCATGACACACATGAGATACTGTATGTGCTACATCACGTCCATACCCATAAACTTAGGTTGCACAATACTCTCTGCTGCAGTGTGATTAAGCTCACCCAAGATGAGTAACAGTAATGTCATTGTGACTCATTAAATGACTTCAATGCTCTAGTTATGTAAGGAACTGTGTGGAACACGTCCTATTAAATAAAAACTTTGATATGAAGGATTGGAGACTGGGTATTACCTGAAATGGAATAAATAAGGTTGGAAGACTGATGTGTTTGAATATGGTCCATGGGGCATAACCTCCCTCTCTCTTTATGTTGCAGCGACTGTGATTGAATACAGCTTCGCAACAAATGAAGGGAATCCCCATTAGATAGCAATACACAATAAAATGTCAACCTCCTATACGAAAAGACAAAAGAAGAGGAGAAATTCCCAATGATAACACCATCTTTCATTGTCTGTCATCAGTATCTAGACATCCTCTGTCTTCTGCATTTACACTGCTATTCTTTTGTCATACTCTCAAATGTCGTGTAGCATGGCTGGCTAAGTTGGAAGGGTGGTTCGTTCACAGGACTTTCATCCAGGAGACCAGAATTTTTATGTGAAGCCAACAGTCGATGGTGACTGCGTGCAAGGTGCTGTATGTGAGATTTTTACAGCAAAACAGTTTTGACGTTATAAAATCCTGAGGTTAGCATGTTGGCCAGCTATCAACAGCTCCTTCGCTAGCAGTGTCCATCTCCCAGTGCTCCACGATTACCGTTCAGGAACTAACTGAGCAAACTAGCTAATGACAGGCACAATTAGGATCACTAAATGGTTCCTCTTGTGATATGCTGCCTCCTATTTGTTTTCAGTATAAATTCTACAAGTGGCCAATTCTTAAATGTCTCACACATCTTAAAGGTAGAAGTTATTTTAGTTAGCTTTGTTAGTTTCTGTATTGTTTCCATGGGCAGGTGAGGGCAAACAGAACAGTGACATGGTGGACTGAAGGGTCTATTACATGGTTTGATGTAAAACTGGATAATTACAAACATAACATCCTGACTGGAAAAGCCTAAAGCACAAGTCTCTGCACAACATCTTCAACCTTCATCTTAAAATCCCTATACATTCCCCTCTCTTATATTTCTCTCTGCTATCTCCGTCTGGATCTTGTTTTGCCTCGCTTAAACACAATAATGTGAGAGACTGTTTGCAGTAGCCCCAATTATCAAAACTAGGGAAGGGTATGGTAACAGGAGGGATCTAAAAATAATGAAAATTAAAAATTAAAGTGCCAACATTTGAAGTGCAGGTCAGTGTTTGCGTCTGCTTTGGCAAGTGTCTGTAAGCTTATGTGTCTGAACTTGACAATTTTCCCAGTGATCTTTTAGCCTTTTTTTGAAAACGCTTTGAATTCTCTCCACCTTGAACAAAGCCTTAAAAAGTCTTGGCAATTTGATCAATTATTTATTAGAATAACACAGTGGCCCATACAGAACTTCCTTTTTAAAACTACTATCACACAATGTGGGAAATGCATGATAGCAATAACATGGTGCTGATCAGCAGTGCATGTGTGTGCGTGTGTGTGTTTTGTGAAGAAAACAAAGGAAGCACAGAGGAAATTGCTTACAGAGTCAGTTGAAATCAAATGCTTTGTTATCTTCTCACCAGGTTTGTTCCATTGATACAATAGATGCAATCAGATCATCACTTTTTATAACTTTTTTTCCTATTCCCTCATCAGTTCATCTTACATGTCTCTCTTTTTCATCTCCTCATCCACCAATTATCATTTGTTCTGTTCACTTCCTTGATTGTCTATTTTTTTTTTTCTGTATCACATTTCGCTGCCTTTAGTCCTCTCTTTCCTGTCTGTCTCATCTACCCTTCAATCATGTCATCTCTCTGATTCTTCATTTTCTGCCCTCACTCCTGTCATCCTGGTTCTATAATACTGCTCCTTTCTCAGTCACTTCTTTCCCCCGCATACATCTCCCCATTGCTTATATCGCCTCAGCTTCCAGTCTTCTCCTCCACCAGAAGAGGGCATATTGCAGGGAAACACTCACCTCTCCCTGCATAGAGAACAGAGAAACAGAGAAACTGATCTATTCTGATCCCCCCTGTTTTCAGGCAGGAAGTCTGGCAATCTACCCCATAACAAACACACAAAAAAAATACACACACACAAACGGAGGGTTTCCTCAGAGGAGGGGTAGCCTCCAAAGACAAGAATTTTAGTGAAGAGAAAAAGAAGAGGGATGAGCGATAAAAGACAAGACAAAGATTAAGTATGAAAGCAGAGGAGGGGAATCTGCCATAGGGGCCCTGGAAGGATGGAGGAAGTACGGGAAGAAGAGAAAGAGGGAAGAGAAGGGGAGGAAAGAGAGGAGGAGCGAAGAAAGGAAGAGAAGGGGGTGAGATGAGGCAAAAGAGCTGGGGGAGCAAAATTGTCGGGTGAGAGAGGAGCCATGAAGAATGCAATGGGAAGATAAAAGAGACAACAGACGGTGAAAGAATACAGTATAATTAAACTCAATATAAAATGATCATGACTGAAGCAGATGCTGTTGTCTTCCACAAGGAAGGGAAACACATCTTGGTCTCAGTTCTTCGCAGTGTTTTTTGTATATACTTTCATGTAAATATAAATTAAACAATGGTTGTTATCCCACGCATGGCAACAGCCTACGTTCTTTCCAATGTGATACGCCACAACAGTAATGTCAAGGCTGACCTCCATTGTGCAGAGCTAGATCAACTATTGTGTGCACTGAGTTTAGAATCAGTACAGTGTATCTTTACATCCATGTCACCCACAGCCATGCCTCTAATTATATTCTGTCAGCCAGCGCTTCTCGAGAACACAAGTCTTTAGTGTTGCTGACAGTATGTTCCCGCAATCTGTTTTGTTTTCTGAGATATTAAACTCAGAGTCCCTCAGTGAGAAATATGACCATATGGTGTGTACATCTTTGTCTTATTCTTGAAGGACCCAGCAAAAAATGCTAAAACAAGCTTTGTTAACATGGATGAGCACTGAATATTTGAGGGCATGTAAACAAAACCTGCCATCCTATTCACCTTAAATGTGTGTGTAAATCTTACGATGTTCCTTCAAAGTACAGATATTAACTTCAATAAACATTTTGTACAGGGCTGCGATTACAGATTTTTTTTTGTTTGTTTTGTATCAACACATTAGATGACTGAAGCCCATCACATTTTCCGAGAGTGCAAGATGAATTTTAAATTGATTTCACTAAATATATTAAATGTACTCTAATAAAAGAGCAACACCCAATATTCAATTTGAGAAGGTGATACAGCCACTTTTAGCATTCATGACAAACAAATTAACATGACATTATTAACAGCTGAGACATTATGTTAGCATCATATTATATCATTTTCTGTCTTGAGGGTTAGGGTTAGGGTTAGGGTTTCTTTGAAATTACTTTTTGGAAAATGAAATGACCCGCCTGGATGAAATACAACATACCAATACATGAATATATTTTTAAAACACGTAAAGATGGCTGAACTCAGAACACACACACACACATACACACACACCTCGGTGGGCCATTTGTGTGTCTGCAAGACATATACTCAGGCAGATGAACGTGCACATACTATATACAAGCATGAGCACATTTATATACACTTCTTTGTGCCGTCTTTGAAACGGCACAAGTCAGTGTTCATGCATCCACATGAACACAAACCCAACAACCCAGTGCCCTCTCCTCAAACACATTTCAGAGCAGTGAGCCGTGACTCAAAACCAGTTGAGATCATCAGGCCTGAGACTGAACTGGACCGACAGGCCATCGCTCATAAACACCACTGCTCTGTGGGTTTCACAAATATCAGTGCACTGTGAATGCTTGACATCAATGGGTGACCCTGTCCCCCGAGCCTGTTGCTGTAGTATCCATGATTTCACCCATTTAGTGAGGTTTCTCCTAACTATTTGCCTTTGCCTCTTCGCCAAGCCACCAAAGTTTATTCACATAGATATGATGTTGAATGCAAGCCAATCAATTACATTATTGTCATTATATGCAACTGTATCATGGTGTTATCTCCTGATGTATTTTTTATATAATCTGTTAACATAATTGTATTCTTATTCAAAATGCCTCTTCTTTGCTGTGACTTCATGGATTTGGTCATAGTGAATTTTTAATCATTATTCAGAGATAAGCGTACATGGGATAATTAAATATGATCTGAAATCTACCTCAATAGCACAACAATACAATAGAAATACATATTGTCTGCTTGTATAACCTCCAAAGTCATCATAAAACTTCACTGAAAGCTATTATGATTTCTAAAACTTCCTGCATTTAAATAAACAAGTCCTTTAAAAACACAGCAGACGCATCTCAAAGGTGCACTATTACTATGACTAACAGCACTACTGGGTATATCTGTTTATATCTATAGGCTGGCTCCACACATTTTCTACAGTTGGCCTTCATGTATCACAGCATTACAGTTTGACGCCAGCCAAGGTAAATAGGAGCCATCTTCTTCTCTTCCTTGAAAAAAATCACAGAGATTGGGACACAAAGGAATTAGCTAAGTGCAGAAGCTAGAAAGTGCTACAACTACAAATGCAGAAATCACATGCAAGTATATCACAGTACATTAAATAGAATAAACAAGGTTTCTAGACTATATGACAGAATATCAAATATCACTGATGACAATCCTCCCTCCGAGCACTGTTTCCATGTTTTGCTTGTATGGGCTTCAGGGTGAACAAATAATTCTATCAGCCTATTTTTATAAACAAGCTTTTCAGACTATAAGTAATAAGCTAACAACTCAACTTGATGGACTAATGAACATGGGAAATATTATATTTACAATAATCTTGTGGGAGAATGCAACTTCGGAAACTGACGTAACGTTATCAGCTAGAGAGAAGTACTGAAGCACAGACAGAGGCAGGGCTTGTGATGACATCTGTTGCACACAATTGTGTTTCCCATAGCGCACCTCTCCATGGGGTTAGGTCTTGGGGAGGTCATGGTTCAGAGGTAATCTGCTGGGGTTAGATTTAACATCCCATTAAATGACTGATCGGGGTGCAGCCTTGGACATGAAACTGGCTTGCAGAAACCACATAAAAACAGAAAAGTTTAATTGTAAAGAATGTATATATATATATATATATATATATATATATATATATATATATATATATATATATATATATATATATATATATATAGAGAGAGAGAGAGAGAGAGAGAGAGAGAGATCAGAGGATTCAGGATCAGCTCAGGACATCTCTTTTCTGTAGTAACCACATCTGATCTGAAAACATTAAAGAGTGCTCTCTCTCATCCATACAAATAAATCAACCACGCATGCACACATTCAAACCTGCACAACGTAATCTACATATTACTGAATGTCTTGGTCAGTCAGAAGTTAGATCCATGACATACACATCTTCTTTACTGGTAGTATGCAGTCTTAACATGTCACTGAAATTGAAACTGGTTTCACATTCAGAGCTTTGCACATAAAAACAATTACACCACACTATGCAGGCATCAGTGTTTCTGCTGTATAATGCACAATGACTAAGTGTGTAACATGACATCTGGAATGGCCACCTCTGGGCCCATACACTACTTCAACACCACCATTAGAGGACATGCAATTTTTATAGTATAGCAGCAATTCAGTGCACCAGATGACGGCTATTACAGTGAATGAGAACTGATTTGTAACAGTAAAGCTTGGTCCATCACTTCTGAATGAATGAATTATTTCATCGGTTAACTCCTAAATTCACATTATAATTATTCTGCAAAAAATATCATTCTTTCTTTTTTTCAGCAACTGGATATATATATATGTTTTTTTAATAGTGTATTCATGTTACACTCACCCAAGCCATCCTGTAATTCATATATTACTATACATATGACTGCGCTGAATATGCTGTAGTGTTATAATTGTCTGCTTTGTTATTGTTGAGATCACCTCATTTGCTCTGTTCTTATTTATAACCTGGTCTTTTCCATTGCTCTATCTTATTTGCCACTGCAGCTATCCAATTTCCCCACGGGGATCATTAGAGTTTCATCTCCTTTAGAAATCATTTAATGCACAATAGAACAGGGAATGCATCTTTTAACTCTTCGTGGAATAGACCGTGTAGGATCTGTAAAAGACTTGAGCTGACTGCAGGTTTCAGCGGGCTTACTCTCAAGCTGTAGAGACTTTATATATCTATAGTGTTTATGTACTGCATATTCTTAAAAAAAGACATGCAATGTTGGAATGGACTAGAGTTTAAAGAGCTCATTCTAGACAACAGGGTGCCAGAGTATACTGAGGAGGAAGTGGTGCTTGGGTGAGTAGAGCGAGAGGGCAAGAAGAGCGGACAGTGCCGGTACATCATCAGATATGAAGCGGACTTACAGTTGAATGCTTTGAAATAAGGATCATCACAAAGTGGCTATTTGAAAATGAGTTAGGTAGCTTTTCTCTTTAGTCAGTAGGTCAACACAGTGTGCATGTATCTGTCTGTTCAGACATGCCCGGCCTTCACTGCAATTACAATACACAGAGACATTTTCAGTGTGAGGGAGAAAAGAGAAAATCACCTCATCCTACTTTCTGTTCTCCAACACTCCAATGATTACAAAATAAGCACGTAAATGTGATATGTTTTACCTATTTACCATACATATTCTATGTATGAAAAACAGATATTTATGCAAACATGTTAAAATGTACTGTAAATGTGACTAACCATGCAACAAGATGCCCACACAGCAGGGATTGTGTTATTAGTAATTTAGCTTACTTTACGGCATTTTTTTTCTAATGAAACACACACACACACACACACACACACACACACACACACACACACACACACACACACACACACACACACACAAGTAAGCCTGTCAGCATAAAAGCAGCAGTATACCCCCACATGCCTCAAGACATTCACGTAAACAAATCTTCCATTGGATTGTCTAAACACACAGTATATAGTCTCTCATACGGCGGGTACACACACACACACACACACACACACACACACACACACACACACACACAGACTCCATTAAGATGAGTGTGTACATTATTTATCATTGTTTATATCTTTGATAGAGTGCCAGTGGAGATAACAAGGCTAAAACTGCTGACTGATGGATATTTTGCCTTCACATATATAGACGCATTTACACACTAAATGGAACACCCCATGCTAGACACACACACACACACACACACACACACACACACACACACACACAGCCACACACACACACACACACACACACACACACACACACACACACACCAGTGTGAACTTTTAAAGCTGTACAAGCATGGGGGTGACCTGTTTGTGTTTGTGTGTATACACCCAGACCCTTCTTGGTTGTCTCTCTCACACACACACACACACACACACACACACAACCCCCACACACACACTCCCACACACACAAATACCCTTGGGTCGATGCATAGACATACATATCAAAGTGATTTAATGTTACAGTTCTTGCCTCTCTCAGTGAGTTTTAACTGAAAATGTTGCTGACCTGAGAAAAAGCCATCTTTGTTTTGTGCAGACGCATATTTAAAGTGGTAATCACACCAACATCTCTTCATCTTTTCCCTCCTGTTTTATTATCTTTTGTTGTCGGGGACATACTGTACATTCATTATCATGGCATTTTTGGTGTGTATTCCTCCAAGATCCTCTGTCAGTCAGACAGTGTGGGTCGTGCTGTGATGTCTTGTTTGAATTTTAAGTTCGAGTGACACCCTTTGTCTGTTCTGCCTGATAGCTTGCCATAACTGCAAATGTAATCTCATTACTTGCATTTCACCAGGACATATAGAGAGCCTTTTATAAACGTTGTGCTTCTTTTATTTGACAGTAGCTGGAGATTAGGACAAGAATGGGGGGGGGGGGGGGGGGGTGTATGCAGATAGGGGCCGAGATAACATAATAGATTTCTAATTTTATGATTGATTTAATCATCATAGAATTAAAAGGAAAGCCTTACTGAAATCCCTAATGCCTTGTATTTGTTCAGTGGAGTGTGGTGTGGCTAACATTTGACCAGTCTCTAACGCCATTGAAAAAAAGGTGATTATTGCAGCCACAGCAGGATATGAACTGAGGAAGCTATAGATTCAAATGGTTGCTCGAGCTGTAATACAATTTACATTATATACATACATCCAGTATGAGGCAAATGAAACCTCACTGAGCTCAGTAGCTTACAGTAATGTGTGGAAAAAGGTGCTTTAAAGTGAAACTTACAATGACTTATGACGACTGGGAGCGGAACAAGCAACTGCCAAGGTGAGTTATTCAAAAACGTTCTTTTTAGCAAACTGTGTGTCCACAAACAATGTTCTCAATGCTCGTGTTCATGTGTAGAGACCCTGGTGATACTACAAGCAAAGTTTCATGTTGTGTCGAGCCTTCTTGGTGTTTTAAAAAGTGCGCCCCAAGCACTCCAGTGAAAATGACCTGAAAACGAAAATATTGTAAATCTTAAAAGCATCTCTTTCGTCGAAATGATGCTTTTACACGAAGGTTTGACTCATATACATTCACAAAAAAAGCATAGGTTGCATTTTGGCAAGAGTTTCACTTTAAGTAGGAATTCAGTGCTCCCACGAGTATCATAAACCATACTGTATGTTCTTATTGGAACATGATCAATTACTGTACCATATAATGATAATAATATCATAATTATGAACATGACAGTTTAGCAATAACTTACAACTGTGGCTTGGTATATAATAGAGTATCTGTTCCGGACCATGATATGGTCAACCCCATTAGGGAATAGTTGACATTTAATTGAAATATAAGCTGCTTAAGATACTTGTTACATGTTGAATCACTTACAGAATCTGATACTTCTTATCATCTGTTAACATATAACATATGGATTAGCCTATAAAAGGACTACTTAATGAACAGAGTTTTGTGTTTTGTCATGTTTTACAGCTCTCTATCAGTGAGAAAATACAACGTGACCACTGAATGGCTTAAATACGAAACATGTCTATTGTTCTTGTATTGTTCTGTTATTCTACATTTAATTTTCTGTGTGTGTGTGTGTGTGTACTGACCACTCAAGCGATTAACATCAGGCGTGTCAGCGCTCTAAGTCTGATGGATACGTCACATTAACCCCTCTCGACTGTGCGTGCATGGTTGTGTGTGTGTGCGTGTGCAGTTCTATGCATGTGGGTATGTGTGTTTGTGCGA
Source organism: Acanthopagrus latus (assembly GCF_904848185.1). Classification (NCBI taxonomy): domain Eukaryota; kingdom Metazoa; phylum Chordata; class Actinopteri; order Spariformes; family Sparidae; genus Acanthopagrus; species Acanthopagrus latus. The sequence goes on along the minus strand of NC_051039.1, from coordinate 20,706,516 downwards.
TTGTGTGTGTGATACAGGAGGACAGAGTATTTCACGCTGGAATCTCCCATTACCTGAGGTCAGCACTGTTACTGACAAAGTGAGAAAAATGTGTGTGTGTGTGTGTGTGTGTGTGTGTGTGTGTGTGTGTGTGTGAGAGCGATAAATTACACAGTGCAGGTGTGAACAGCCATAATGATGGTGGCTGGTCTAGACGACGAGCTGAGTACAGCAGGTTTGGGAGCTTATACTGCCTTCAACAGCACATCTGTCTCTCTCTCTCTCTCCCCCTCTCTCTCTCTCTCTCTCTCTCTCTCTCTCTCTCTCTAACACACACATACACACTTGACACAAGTCATGTGGACAAGCATAACATAATAGACATACACACTCACACATTATGACACTCATGGCCTTTAACCTCATGCAATGTAGTGGTAACATATTTGGTTTTGTTATGAAGCGATTCCCTTGTCACACAGTTATTGAGTTATGATTGTAATTATTATACTGGGTGAACCATTTTATGATACTTATATTACACTATGGACATTTAAATTACAACAGCTTTTTTCTGGCACTACTGCCCTCATATTAATCATTGACCTCACATCAAGTACAATGTGACGTAGAATACATAACTCCCTGTAGTATACATTAATTTAACATATGTTAAATGCCAAAAATGCCATATTTGTATTGCATGGGCTATATAGTTTCCATGTTTGTATTAATTTATGTCATTTATGGCACTGATGACAAGACTTTTAAAGTTGCAGAAGTCCTACTCTGTATCTTCCTGTGTAGTTTCTCTTGGTTGTTATGTTATGTTATGTTATGTTATGTTATGTTATGTTATGTTATGTTATGTTATGTTATGTTATGTTATTTAAACATTAATGAAGCCATGCAGACACACATCTACAACATCCACTCACACGCCTCAGGTGTGAAGGGGACCCTGAACTAGAAGATATTAGTGATACTAGATGGTGACAGTACCTTGATGAACCCAGTGTTGATAACACACACAAACACACGTCAAACTCCACACTCTGCCTGCTTCTGCTAGCCCATCATCCACTCACTTCCACTCCATAAGGCAGTGAAACAGACACCTCCCCAAGGACCCCAGAGGCAGAGGACAGGAGGGAGAAGCTCAGCTTAGATGATGGGACACTCTATTTAAACAGCACACACACACACACACACACACACACACACACACACACACACACACGCACACACACACACACACACATTTGCGTTCACCAGTCCCTCTCCCTCCCTTTTTCCTATCTGTCTTCTTCCTTGCATCATTTGCCATCCTCCCTGCTCGCCTCCCTCTCTCTGTTTTCTGTCTCTTTACCAAACTGATCTCAGATGAGTTTATTTGTAAAGAAACTTAAAGCTACACTGGGCAAGGTGTTTATGGAAAAATACACAGATCTCTTCAACATAAATCACAACAGCAGCTGTGACAGCGAAGAGCACTCTATCGGCTAATTGAGATCATGTACCTTTGTACCTTATTTGCCTGAAGGAAATGACAAATTCAAATCGACTGATAAACAGCAGTGACTAAATGGGGTCTTAGTATCTTTATTTACAGTTCAGTGAAGGACTTTTCTTTCCATCAGGAAACATTAAAATAATAACGAGTCTACTACCTTGACATTTTTATTTGATAACCGTAGGTTGCAGAGTAAAACATTTATTTCACATTATTTGTTTAGGCGTTCTCATCCTCATTACTAGCTGTATGTCCATTTCAAAAATTCATGTGGATTTCTGGATTGAAGAGCAACATTAAACTATTGTTTATTTGTATGGGACGGGCTTCACCTGAACCCTTGTTGTGGTGACACTGACCCACAGTATATTGTCATGAACGCTATGTCTGGCTCTCTTGCCTCAGTTTTATGAGCTGCTCATAAGCTAGACTTGTTTTTCTTGCTTTATTCCTGTTGCATTTCCCTGTTGTAACCTTATTTTATGCAGCCATAACACCATTCCTAATTAATGTTGGCTATTTTATTGATTTTCCAATTGTTGTTTCATCGGCTTTAAATCACCCTGTTAATCTGATCTGAAAAGTACCACAAGAATAAAGTTTTATTGTATGCCCCCACTGGTTGGCACTGAATCAGCATTTCAAAATAAAAAGGCACACTTCACGCACAGCCAGTAAATGTTTATCATCGCCATCTATGTGTAAGAATGCTGAAAGGAATTGCAGACAACTGGCAGTTTTATTGTTATTCTTCTACCATTAATCACTTTGATGTGGTATTTATAAATTTGATGTGGTCAAGGATTAAAAGTGCACAAAGTTGCTGCACAAAGTTAAACACATGAGTGACAGAGACAAAGAGTCTTTCTATAAACAGGCATACTGCTGTTACCATAAGCACAGAGGAATGCTTGGCACTCAGATTGTGTTAGTGGAGACAGAATTCATTATAGCTTAATGCAATTCTGAATATTGATGAATCACATTTGTTGTATGACTTCAGTGTGCAAGAGGGGCAGAATATGTATGCATGCACATATTGTATGAGGTCAGCACACTACAAACTATGTTATGAAGAGACAAAACATTATGGATTGAGCAGGTATTGATATGATACACACACACACACACACACACACACACACACACACACACACACACACACACACACACACACACACACACACACACACACACACACACACTCACACACACCATAGTGCCCTCCAGACCAAGAATTAGGCAGGCTGATTGGTGAGTGACAACTGAAATTGAATTTCTCTGCAGTGAAAGCCCAAAGGACTCAGAGAAGGACACACAAACACACGCACACACAATTGTCTGTATAGATGCACACAAGCATGAAAAGGCACACACACACCCACATCAGCATGAACTATTGCTGAATAATTGCTGGCACACACACCTATACTCTCTCTCTCTCTTTCTCTCTCTCTCTCTCTCTCACACACACACACATTCAGACACACACACACACACACACACACACACACACACACACACACACACACACACACACACACACACACACACACACACAAACTCTTTTTCCAACAAGTCCCTCCTCTCCAATTTATTGCCAAACCCGTCTCTTCAAAAGCAAATTTCTTTTTCTCCCCACACCATCACATCACGCATCTGGCAACTCCAAATAAAACAAAGTTTTAGAAAGGCCTCCATTATATGGCAGCTGGTTAGACGTGATTTGAATGGCGACAGTGAAAATGACAATCATAGAGCCATTGATGCAGCGCCTCCCTATAGACAGGTCTGAAATGAGAAATTATGATGAAAGGAAGTATAGCTCTGAATTTATGTTTGTGTGTATGATAGTTAACAATGAGCTCTTTGGAGTTTTCAAATATGTAACTGCACAGATTTGAAACTGTGAAGGTGCAAAGTGTCAAAAAAAAAACAAAAAACTGGCAACAATGGTAAATTGAGAAAAAAAAGAAAAGACTTTGAACTTTATGCAATGTTGCACTCAAGAGTAACACCTCAGATTAAACAATGGTGTGTTGTTATTTACATGTTAGTATGCTTCCAGGATCAACTGTGTTTAGATAACCTTGCTAGCATCAGAGCACACTGGTGGAACTAATGAAAATTAATGTTAGCTCTGTTCCAGCAATTCAATGCTGCAATTAATAATGTTTTAAGTTACACCGTGTTTCACGGGTCAAAAATGTCTGCTATAAAAAAGGTCCACACAACCAGTTGCACACCACATTGCCCCTCCTCGGTCCTGCATGCTCATTGCAATACGTTTAAGAGCTTTAAAATGTCTCTTCAAGAGGAAACATAACAGCTCCCTGCAAGCCCCTCAGATACCAAAATAAATTAATCTAGTAGCTGAGTGATATATTTGGAATTTGTCAATTGACATAAAGGTTATGTTTGTTTAAAAAAATGTTCCCATCACCAACACCCCTATCATGTAAACTGCTGATAACGAACACAACACTTTCACTAGGAAAAATCACTATTCTCACTTGCGATCTTCACAAGTCCATTTGACAGCTTAATGCAGTCAAACACAGCTGTCAACATTCTCTGAAATGCTAATTTGGTCTCTATTTGACATTTTTGATGAAACTTCACCCACAAACCAAGTGGGTGTAACGAGAATGCGCTGCACAGTCGTGTGACAAGTGCAAATGCCAGTGTTGGGTCACAGTGGGTTCAAAAGACAACAACATCAATTTAAACTGGCAATTGATGTATTGTTTAAGTTTAACATAATGGCTTTCGAACAATTAAATCATTATCAGTGTTTTTATTGGTTCCCAATTTCTGTCTGGCTTAAAATTCTGTTAGGAAAATGAAGGCTGACTGGCAATCCAGTCAAACTGACAGTATGGCACCATTTCCATCTGCTTTCTCATCCCCGTTATAGACTAAATTAATTAACAAACTCGCGTTTTTTTTTGTCTGTTTTTTTTGTTCTCCATCAAGGTTGTCTGTTTCCATTTTAAGCCTAAATAACCACTTGCTTCCATTTATCATTTGACACAATAGTTACAGTAATAGGGTTTAATATTGTTATATGAACGTTGGGATTTTATGAAACTGTGAGCTAGACAGGGATATTGTTTCCTTTGTGAATATGCTCATGCCCCTGTTGCCCTCTCCAACAGTATTCAGGTATAGGATTGGTCTCCAAGGATTCAGTGTCTGCCAGATTGAATAATAATGAACACTATGGTTTCTTTCTAAAATTAAACCAACCACCAAAGTGTTGTCTCTGTTAATCTTAACTGATCAAATACAAAACAGCTCATCCTCTGAGCTCTAACAGCTATAGTGGATGTATCTCCAGACTATCTCTGTCAGGTCATCATCCACTGTCTCTGTCAGGCAGTGGCACAGACAGCTCTCTAGGTCTTAAAGGACTCCGGAGGCACAGGACAGGAGATGGGGTGTGAGTGTTGGTGACACTATAGTTACTGTCAACCACATGTAGACAGATACTTGCTCAACCCTATCGTCCCTATGAATATTTTCATCATTCTCTTCTTCCACCCAACCTTCCCACTTCATGTCCTTCCTTCCTCCAGGCCTCAATAATAATCCAATTGTTCTCTGCCCGTCTCACTACTTTCTTTGTCTGGTTTTGTTTTCCCCTACCTTGCCAGTCATTCTGATCTCTACTCTGCCAGCAACCCTCTGTCAAACTCCACTCAATTTATAGCTGAAGGGGCGCTGATGCAGGATAACACACAGGACATTAATCTGCACAATATTTACCTCAAGATCAGTCTAAAGTCTGCCAGCAGATGGAAAACAGGACCCAAAAGTGAGGTCATGTGTGATTCTGAAATGTTTTTTTATTGCAGCATCACCATGTTTTCTACAGTATTGTTGTCTCTGAAAATAAAACAAAAAGCAATGTCTTTATTAAACTTCTATACTTCTCTTCCTGCGCTTCCATCTATTTTTAACTCACTCCCTGACTTTAAAACTCCTCCTGTCCTCCCTGGTCTCTTATACCATCTCTGTTTTTCACAAAATAGTGTACTGTAGCGTATGAAATATCTACTGCTCTTTCATGCTGCGTGCTGGCTGCCTTGCCTCAGGCATATTTAGCTGTATTTCTCCCCATCTTTCTTATATTTGAAGTCGTTTATTGAAACAAAAGGCATGATGTGGGCAGGCTTTAGCAGAGGTCTGCAGGGATCAAATTCTACCTCATTTACATATATACTATCACAGTGAAGTTCCTTAAGCCTCAAGGCAATAATGGGACATTAGATGTATGGAGGCTGTTACCCATTGATGACATGTTCAAAAAGTCTAGGTTGAAATAAGTCGAGAGGCAAGTATTTTACTAGCGATGTATGTTTGTATGTATGTGTGTGTGTGTGTGTGTGTGTGTGTGTGTGTGTGTGTGTGTGTGTGTGTGTGTGTGTATATATCGAGGTCATTTTATACCACATCTGCCATATTTTCTTTAATATAACCAAGAAGTAGTGGAGCATAATACTGTCAGTAGAAAACAGTAAGGGACTTCTTCACTCCAAATTTTGAAGCTGTACATCTGGTTTTTGTTTTTTGTTTTTTTTGGCTTTTGGAAGAAATTACATTGTTTTCCTGTCTGAAATAAATGTGCTGTAAAGCAGCAGGATGTGAGAGGAGGAGGGGAGAATGCCATGTTGCTTGACGTGTCTGAAAGCCAGGTGGGGCACATCCTCCATATGGGAGGATACAGAAATAGAGATAAGATGACATTTTACTGTCCCATCTAAAACATCAGAATGTCACTGTCCTGGGAAAGACAGGATACACCCAAACATCAAAGTGTCACTCTTATGGAAAGAAAAGGATTTATGTCTGTAGTAAATAAAGGAAACCTCCTCTGTTTCTGTACTTAAGTGGTAACATTTTAGAGGACGAGAGAGAACGCTTTTGCCTGCCTTCCATGCTGCATGTTATTAAAGACATCTGATTCATACACTGAAGTCTGAAGTTCTTTGGAATGAAGACCATCAGCAGAGCAAAGTGATCTGTCAGTATGAACAATGTGCAACATCCCTTTGTTAATAAAATAACTTTTGAGAGATATAATCATGTCATGCAAGTTTTAACTTAGACAAGACTCAAAATATCAAAGTTTTAACCATTCATAATTTAGAAATTACCAGTGTTTTCTTTGGTAACGCAGACTGACTGGGTGCACAAAAACCCCTCCAAAAGATTAATAACATGAAGAAGGACAATGTAGGCGAGAGACTCATAGCATTACATATTTGTGAACATACACACTGCTCAACAAAGATTTTATTTATCTTAATTAATTTACTCATCACTTATTTAAATCATTTCACTAACCAGTGAAGTGACAACTTTACAAATGATGACGACGTAGTATGAGTAGGACTGTTAAAACACACACACACACACACACACACACACACACACACACACACACACACACACACACACACACACACACACAAACACACACAAACACTTTCACGACCACACCCCTGTTGAATCCCCTTTGATTTTTATCATCCCTTTCATGTTGCGTTACATTACAGCGAAACCTGTTAAACCACAGCTTTCTCACATAAACTCCCACATAAACACAACACCATATAACACCCTGGCATTTTAATGACATCAACACATGCGGCTCTTACCGGAGTGAAGTTCATGACTTTGAGGATCCAGATGGTCAGCGCCAGGTTGACAATCATGGTGACGAGGAGGAGGAGGATGAAGAAGTACAAGCATCTCTTCCTCCAGCCGTAGATTCCCACTGCTGGGTAAACCTGTGCGCCACACACTGACGCCCCCCGCTGATGGAGCGGGTTGGGCTGCGCTGCGAGAATATACTGCTCCTGGGTCATCTGAGAGGGACACAAATATGAAAAGTATATAAGAATAAAAATCACTTATCTTTATGAAACATTTCTTTTAATGTATTTATATTTAAGGGAGGAAATATCTCTCTGTGCTCTGCACTGTAGAGCAACGTTTTAAAACCCAACACAGAGGCTATCTGTCACTATGTGAAACGCACCAAAAATATGTGTATGTACTTTCATAACCCTTATATCTATGTGAGTAAAACAATGCCTTTGTAATCTTGTAAACAGTAATCTTGAACATGCCTGTAATCAGGGTAAACAGACAAGTTGTAACTATAGTAACAACTGCCTAACAGGGAAACACAAACGCAGCGTTTCAGCCAGCATTAACTGCGTTGGATTGGGATTTAAAATAACAGCATGCCTGTTGAGTTTGGGTCAGGCTCACTTCTTAGTCTCTCCGATCGAAAAAATGCATCCCACCCTGAGATTTTGTGGTAATACCTAAAAGATTTTATCATTAATTCATGAGACAGAGGCCGATGTCACTAAAAATGCTGCCATTTGTCAGCTAAAGTTTCTTGTTTCATCAATTTAACATTTCTTTCTTTTTTTTTTTTTTAAGCTTAGTTTAATTTTTAGTTAGTTAATTAGTTTGTTTGAATTCTTGAGTGACAAGCTGCACCTCCTCAGCTCTGCACAAATGCTTGACAAGCATCTTCAGGAAAGGATAGTGAATTTGGGGGGTTTGGTTCCTTGTTGTGGGGAGGATGGAAACAGGGAAAAATAAAGAGATAAAACAGAACAACATAGAAAGGAAGAGCGGAAGATAGAGGCCCAGCGTGATAAAAATGAGATAGAGGTGGAGCAGTGAAGTGGAGAGATAGAATGGCATCGAGTAGTAAGAGATAGAAAGTAGCGAGGGAAAGAAAGAGAGAGAGAGGGGCCAGATAAGACAGCAGAGGAGGACAGAGTCCATTAGTTGTAGTGCAGCAGCAGAAGTCATTGGTGGCAAGAGATATGGACACTGGCTGCAAGGCAGTACTATCTCTGTCCATCTCTGACTCTCTAACTCTCTCTCATTCTCTTTACACTGCTCTCTCTACCTCAAATCCCCCCTCTCTCTCTCCCCTCTCGCTCCCTAATTCACTTCCTATCTCACTTCGGCACCTCTTTCTCCCTTTATCAGTCTCTCGCTCACACACACATTATGTCTTTATTTGCTGAGGCTGCATGACCTTAACACCTCACCGACTTGATTTCCTTCCCCCCTGCAATGCTTTTTCTCCATATAGTCTCACACGATGATACCAACAAGCCTTGATGCGAAACAAAAAATGCTGACTTTTGCTTTGCCTGCAGGAAGAATGAAAATGCAGACTTGGCCTGTTCAAGTTTTCTGGGGTGTTTTGGTTGAAAAGTCTGACAAGCAAATATCAACCTGTAATCTGTGGCTCCACATGGGTCCTGGTTCTCAGACACAACAAATTAAAGTTCAGTGTTTTACTGTTGTTTGCTCAATGAGTTATTGATGTTGCAACAACAAATAAACATCTTCTAAACTTACAAAACTGAAGTTTTGCTCAAAGTTTTGAGAACGTCTTATGGATATTGTGGGACTATATCATCTGACCACAGGTGTGCATATGTTCTCCAATCCTGATAAATGATTAAAAAAATGTACTGATGGTGATCAGTTTATGAGTCTCCTATCTTTCTGAAAAGCTTCACTACCTTTTCTTATATCGACAACATCTCATAGAAAATTGTAATAGACAAAATTAGGGTAAGCGATTTCATTTCCCTGTGAAAAGCCTAGGATGATAAACCAACAACACCAGTCTGACCAGTCTTGCACTGTGCTGTAATGCTATAAAAATCTGATGTGTTTTCCTTTACACTCGAGGAGCCATTTTCCACCTGAATTAACAGAGATACGAGGTGACTGAACTGTGATAAGACAGAGCAAAAACACATCAAATCCAGGCGGAAGTGCACCCAAGACGCAATGAAGACCCAATCAACCAAAACGTCCCAGGAGGTGCACAGAAATGTGTTTGGCTGCATCGACAACGGAGTCTGAGTCTATGAGAACAATGACTGAAATTTACACAGAGCAATATATATTTGTTAATATGGAGAACAAGAAAACGGCAGCATTTAACATCAGATTTAAAGGCGGCAATATTATATATATATATATATATATATATATATATATATATATATATATATATATATATATATATATATATATATATATATATATATATATATATATACACACACACACACACACACACACACACACACACACACACACATAGGACATATATCAGTCTCACAATACATTTTATTGGCAAATGTAAGATGAAGCTGATTTTGTGTGTTTTGAGTGCACCAAATATGCATGTCATTTTTGGTCTTAATGCAATCCATTTAATCTATATAAAAGGAGAGATATGAGACATATTAATGCAAGTGGAAAGGGCTTGATGTTTGTCAAGTGGGCTAATGAAATAATGATGATTTCCATCTTTACTGTGAAGAAATGATCCTGCAAAAATCTCAGCTGGTTCATCTATTTTGCTCTTTTAGTGCATCTGTTCAGCCTGTGCCGACACAATGCATACAATCAGTTGTGGGGTATTGCGGTGGAATAAGGCTTTGGAATGGGCTGCTGATCGTTTCATCTCAGTATTCAGCATCTACACAGAATCAGTGGCAGGGTGTGTACCTGTTTGCTCTTGTGTTTGCTGTGTGTGTATGTGCTAATATATGTATTTGTTTTTTCTTGCATGTATGAAGAGCAGGAATCAATAGGTGCACACATACTGTACATCTCTGTGTGTGTGTATGTGTCAGTTTATGCATGAGTGTTTCTAAAGGGCAAGAATGAATGAAGAAGAAGAATGAGCCAATAAACTAAATCGTTTCTTGACCCACTTTCCAATTCACAAGTGACATTGAGTTACACAACTTGGTGTCACTTCTGGATTGTGTGTGGTCAGTTTTCGTGACTTACTCATCCTCTGGGTGATTAGCTGAAGACTTCTGCACTTACATTCCGTCACTGACTCGCTCATTGTCTCGTGTGTGTATTTCTGCCTCACTTCTGTCACAGCTGTGCAGTAATCAAACCAACTCCTTTTCTCCTCCCCCATAGTTGCCAAATTTCAATAATGATATTTGTCATAGTTTTTCCACACAGCCTTCAGTCACTCCCTGCCCTTTGCAATTTGTTTTGTCCCTTGGCCCTCTCTCTTTTTTTTATATGTCATTCCCTACATTCTTCTTTCCCTCCAACTTTTCCAGTGATATCTCAAACTTACAGTTTGATTCCTTCCTTCTTAACCCTGAGATAAAGGTTATTTCTATCCTTGCCTAACTCTCTCTATTTTCCACCACTTTCTCCTCTCGCCTTCAACACTCACTGCATTTCTTTCTTCCTTTCTCCTCTCTGTTCTTGACCAATCCATTTGGTTCTCATCCTTTTCCTCCCCCCTTCTTCTGTCCTAACCTTATCCCTCCCTCCCTCCTTCCCTCACTCTTCCAGTGCATTTCTTAGATTGAACTGACAACAGAGTCATCAATCAATCCCATGGTGCACCAAAGCCCGGAGGCCCTGCACAGCATGACCTAACTTTATTAACATCATAATGTCCTGACAGCCATAAAAACAACACTTACTGGAGCCACGTCACCATGGTTACCATAACAGCATACCATCAAACATGATCTAACAGTGATCTCAGCAGAGCCAATACAGAGCCAATTAGATATGGACAGCAGGATTTTTTTTTTCTTTCATTTCTGATGATGTGGTAGCTCAAACAGAGGTAGTAGCTCCACAAAAGACATGTCTTACATGCTTCCAAAATTTTTGCAACGTTTTTTATGGTTATACCTCCAGCTAAAATTATCGGTTCAAGGTAACACATAACATATCAATATGATGAGGTGGTAAAAGGTCCAGGCCGTCTACACACACCTGTATTAAAAACCAAGATAAGAAGACACTAAAACACACTCCAACACTCTATCCCCACATGACACCAGAGTGAAGCTCAGCTCCTTACTTTGAGTGCTACTAGCAGATGAAGAGACGGGACAACAGGGACAACATTATAACAGAATGTAGAGAAAAATATGATCATGTTCCATATATGTGACTTATTAAAACGACTTTCAAGCAACTCCAATTCACACAAAAGAGGACACTCCAAATTCATCAGGACAAACAGGCAATCTCAATGTTTCCCTGATATAACAAGCCACAGGGGTTCTTTGCAGTGGATAAGACCTCATGGTTTGGTTCACGCTTGAAGCTATATGACTCAGGATTTCATTATAACGATGGCATATATTTGTCAATGGAGAACTTGATCATAAATTTTGTTTCAGTCTCCTGCCGTGATTGTACTTCCATGGATATTTCCTTTTCTGATGTAAAACGGAGCTTCTCAGCATGTCCGGTAGGAGACACTTCTGATGAAAAAGGAAACTCATGCAGAGTGTCATCCTCTCTCATTATGTACCTAAATGAATGTTAATGCGTGTGGGATGTGAAGTATGTGTCAAGTCAGATTCAGCTTGGTGGACGATGCAAATGAAGGCGAAGAGTGGGAGCAGATTCACACGTGTGCTGCCTGACAATGTATGTGAAAGCTAGATAAATTGACAGATGGGTGGATGTGGATGGATTCGCCATAGACACACAGGTGGATAATGAATGGAAGATGGACTGGGGGACTTGTAGACAGACAGTCAGACAGCTCAGGATCTGCTTTCATAGCTTGAATCCATATCAAAGTGTAATTAGTATGCGTAAATGGCCGACTGGTGCTGTTGCTATATGTGAAGTGCTGAGGGCGATCCAATGTATCTGTCAGCCTGCATCACACAGCCCGGCTCTCCTCTCATCTGCTTATACGCAATCAATACTGCTGCTTCAATATCACTCCACTTCTGATGGCCTTGACATTCTCTCTCTGTTTCTCTTTCTTCTAGTCTTTTTAATGCAAGCTTCCAAGGAGAGCATACTTAGGTGAGTGGTAAATATCAACTACTGTGTTTTGTTTCTTTTTAAGAGGGAACATGATATTTGTTGGAATTTGCACTGATGACCAATACTGTTTATTCAAATTCACCTTCTTCTATCATATAATAGTAAATGCAGGTACTGCTATGCTGTAATCATAGAATCCTACAGTTTTATTCATTCCTATGATTACGTGACACTACTTCAACATGTTGCAGACAGAATGCAGACAGCTATTGGCAAATTATTGTCAAAATGGTGTGAAAAATTACTTAAGCGGGTGTTCTGGTTATTAATAGCAACAACATCGCAATAACAATAGCAACAACAACATTTCAGTCCTCAATTCTAAACATATTAACTGGTTAGAAATAGTTTGCCTGAAAAAAAAAAATACACAGGCTTTATAAATTGCTCACATTTAGTTTAACTCTGTGTGTGATGACTAAAGGGCCCAATGATAAAGCAATAGATAAGCAATAAATAAATACATTATTTAAAAGGTCACAAATTCTCATCAGTTCATCACTGACCCTTGGCAATCTTTACAGATTGGTGGCATTAGCTACAAATGCTAACAACAAGTATTGTGTAGAATAATATTTGATTAAAGTGGTATCTATGTGGATTTGATGTTTCTGTTCTTAGCGCAAAATTATAATGTCCTAAAGATGCTAAAAGGACCAACTCTGGAGGAAGTTAGCTGATTGTTTAGTCTCATTCCCTGGTTGCAAAATACTAGAACTTGAGGTTGGTAGGTCTGGCTGCCCACCAACCTAAAGCGTATTTTGAAAAACAGGGACAGAGACTCAATAATCAGCTATCTCACAAATTGCACCTTTCAAGTCAACAGTTGCATTTGAGCATGATGGAGATCAGTTAAAATTTACTGAGGCTACAGGTTGTGTTTCTGTCTCTTTGTGTTGTTTTTGATAAATTATGTCAATCTCATCTGTGTCTCACACTTTCCATAGCCGTGTTCAAGTTTTTGTTTTTACCTCAGTCTGGTTTGCTTTATGTTTTGTTCTATTTCCTCAAATTGTTTGTATTCTTTGCTTTCACAAATATCTCTCAGATAAATACATAGTCCATCACTGTCACGTATCTATCCCTTTATATACTATTGTCTTTGCAAAAAAATCTGTAAGATTTTTCTAATAATAATTTGGGAAATTCCACAATCAAATCTAAGATGTTTTCACATTTCTACATGTAGAAGCAGGTTCTCTGGGGCTACTAAATGGTAAAATATGCTAATATAAACGGTTGTAACACGGCTGGGTTGCAGGTGTGTGAGCAGAAACTCAACAAGGGATTTCACGTCAAATACATGTGCATGCAACAAACTGTAGTTTTCATGCATGTACATTTGTTTGTCATGTGTGTGCGTTTGAGCCAGTGTGATAAAACACTAAGCCAACGGAATTGGGAGCGCTCTGTGTTGGCTGTAGGTTGTTGGTTTGGACAGGCTGCCATCCCTCTCTGTCACTGGGGGCACTCAGGTGTTCAGCTAGTGGATGGATCACACACGCTCTCACACACACACATAACCACACAACGGCACACCCAAACCGAGACAACTCGCACGCACACAAAAAGTCCACACAAACAACAAGCAAACACACGTATAGACAGACAAAATCACACTGCAGCTGCATGCACCGGCAAACACACAGGAACATGGGCAAACAAACCATGCGTACACACTTGAACACACACACACAGACGCACACACACACACAAACACAGCTCCTGTGCAGTGGGGCGTTCACTATTCCAACAGATTTACGAGGTTCTGCTGCAGGCCTAGTGTAAAAAGAGAAGACTTAAAAGGACAACTCTTGCTCTCTCTCTTTCTCCCTCTCGCTCTCGCTCACATACACACAAACGAAAGATAGAACTGAGCCAAAAGCACAACAGCTGTTGCCATATAAACAGCCTGTGACAGACAGAGGACAAAGGTATTACAGCATTAGAGAGAAGGACAGAAACTAAAAAAGAAAGAAGTAGAAAAAGTACAGGGAGGTTCGATACTGTAATAGATCTGTGGCAGATGGTGAAGTTAAGTTTATGACCCAGAGAGGCAATCACAAATAACTCACAATATCACACTATCATGGAATGCTGCCCATGATAATAGTGGTATCATGATACAGATGTTCTCTTAATCTGCTTGATACAATGCTGAACAAACATCTATGATACATTGTGATGTATAACTGGAGAGGTAGTACATACTTGGTTATGTTATACTAGGTTATAAATAATCTGACAAGTGACATGAAAGAATGTACAATAAACTGCACAGTCTTATAGCCTATAGCCTCTTTTACACAAACACACACACACTGACTGCAATATGTCCATGTCCATGTGTGCCTTGTGCTATTATTCTAATGCAGAATAGCCGTGAACTGGCTGACTTGTTAGAAGGCAGAACAGCTCTGAAGTTGCCTCACTAAAATCTGAGAAAGTTCACTCTGCTGTGTGTGAATGAAGTTTCCAGAAGTTTACATCACAAGGAGTCATGAAGAAGGGACTCTGGTGGGTAAAATTGTGAATATAAATATAAGATATAATGTAAATATTAATGTATTATCAAAAAAGAAAAGGAAGACAACAATAACATAGCATAAGCATTTGGATTTGGGTAAGGAAATGATCTTGTGTGTTTACTTGATGATGGTCAGAGTTATAATACACTGCAACTTTATGTTTCAGGAAACCGAGTTGACTGTGGGTCAGAGGCAGGATAGGACCCTTGGTCTCCCTCTCCCTCTCCTCCATGATATTAGTTCCACACTGTGGCACAACACTCTTTGTTTTAAGCTGTTCCAACAAACAAGCTGCACTGTGGTTGTTCTGAAGACTACAGTCTCCTTCATCAGTGTGTTCTCTGCTTCATGTGATGTTGCTATTTGTTGTAGCTCTCCTTTGGTGCTAAAGTGGCTGCTTTCTACTACCATCTCTATTTATAGAGGCTCCGGAGCGAAAAGTTGTTCTCATTTATCTCTGTCTGGATTTATCTCCATCCAATGATGTTTTTTTGTCTGGACCCATGAGACTAATTAGTGCATGATGGAAATGGAGAGGGAAAATGAGAGAGAGGCCGTGTGAGGAGCGATACAGTATAAAGAGAGGGAGGAAAAGAGGTAAAGCAAAGGAAAAGAGATGCTGATGTTGTTTGATTGGCAGGTTCACTGCACACACTGGTCCCCAGCCTGGTCAGTAGGGAAGTTTCCCCGCTATGGACCAGCTGTCATCTCCTGGAGATATCCAGTCACATCCTGCCTTTAAGGATATCTGGCTTGGCGAGTAAAGGATAAGGATTTATTAAATTGCTTTGTTACAAATTGATGGTTGAAAACTGTTATCCTTTGCCACTTCCCAACAGTATACTGGCTATCAGAGAAAGAAAAAAAAGTTGAGCAACAACACAGTAGAGCAGTGTTTTAGATTCAATTCATTACACAGCTAGGCAGGAAAACTGCAATCACATCTGGCAAATCTATGTGAGATTTGAGATATGATGTTCCAAAAATCAAAGCTAAGGTACCCACTAACTGAAAAGATACAAATGACGTCATACTTGGTGATATCATTACACCTACAGCCTAACAATCTGAGTTTATACAGTCACCTCAACAGTATCTGCTGTCACCTGCCTGTGAATTACTAAGCAATGACAGTTCTGTAATGCTAGCAGGAACAAAGTGAGACTGATGGCTGGACTCAGCAGCTGCACTACCTGGACGGGCTGTGGCTATGAATTCTACTTTAGCAGGCTTGACATTCATCATGCTTGTCTCTTGTTCATTTGTGTCTGGTAAAGACTCTGTGGTATTCCTACACACTCAAGAGAAGAAGTACAAATGTCATGGCATGTCATGATGAATATGCCTCCTTGAGTATTCATAAGAATATTTTTCTAGTATCTCCTTCTATTTCTGTAACCACCCCACAGTATAGTGCCAGGAAGAAAGCTATTGCATGGTGGCGTATTTAAAAAACAAAACAAATAAAAACACACTAAAACGACTATGTCCCATCTGAGAAGTTGAAATATTCATTGTGGTTACTCAGATTGCTTCCAAGAGTATTTATTTGTAGCATTTGTTGTTGAACAGTCCCAGAGATAAATGCTGTACAAAATAGCTAATGCTGGTTAAAGGCAGTATTTCAGCACCATGGACAGCTCCACAGTATACCAGTGCTGAACAAGAAGCTCTCAATAGTGCTGAAGCAGCATCTTCTGTTCTAACATTGTGAGGATCTGGTGGTTAACACCTTCCTGAACGTTAACAAATGGACAGGCCTGTGCAACGTAACTTGTTTATATGTGTCTTTAACGCTCAGGGCTGTATTGCACTTAGACCTATGTTGTATAGCATCTTTGTTGTTAGCCATGATCAAACCTGAGTCAGACTCCTGTTGCTGCTGAATGCTCTATTATAAATACTGATGACTTTCTAAATCTCTCTTCTGTCTCCCTCCAGTTGTCTGCCTTGTAAGAGTGCCAGCATGAAGAGGGCAGTTAGAGTTGGCTGGCTACACCTGCTACACACACTTACCACACACTCAACCAAGCATGAGCCTCACCAGTGATACCAACAATTCGTATGATTCATTGGTGTTGTGTTTGGTTTAATGAGTACTTGTTGTCCCCTTTCAGGTATATGTGGATTCTCTCATTTGAGCCAGATTTGCAACAAATGGGCAATCATCTTGGATCTGACCCAGGGACCTCTCTCACTACAAACTTGGCTAAAACTAGACTAAATGAAAGTCCAAACATAACTGAAAGGGGACATAAAGTGTTTATTAAACTAAACAACATGAACAAATTAAAAATGGAAAAACATGAATGGTTGAGTCTGTAGAAGAAGCTAAGAAACTAACCTAAAAACCAAACTAGCCTAAGGTGTAGGCCAAGATGGAGGCTGCTGTGAGCAGACCTAGGGAGTTAGCCCTCAAATCACTTTTGACCTCACCTTCTCTAGATGTAGTCAACCACCCATAATGGCGCTCTTCATGCGGGTACTCCTAGAAGACAGACAACTAAAGTGTTCCAGGACATAGTAACAATAAGCAAAACACACATAGAAACGAACACCACATACTGTTGTATTGGCACAATATCCACAGGGTGACATATGTTCCTACACATGCAGTGCAGTGTGATTCTGCAGTATAAAAGAACATTATGAGGTTGCCGTTCACTGCTGCCTCATACAGATGTAGAACCTTCCTGGGGTAAGCATTTCTTTCTCTTTCTGTTTCTCCCACTGTCATTATGTTTGTCTGTCTCACTCGCCTTGATTTCTCTTTCAGCCTCATTCTTGTTCTTCCAATATTGTTGACTTCTTTTTCTCAGCCTCCCTTCCTGCCTTTCCCTCTATCTGGCATGCTGCCTCCCGCTGAGTCAGTATCTGTCAATCAAAAAAGCACCACTGCTAAACAGCGGCAACAACAACAACAGGCTTAAGCTCTGGTTTTTCCTCCTCCTGAAGAGATAGATGGAAGGAGTCATGGGAAGAGAGTTTGCCTTTTACTCCTCTTTGAAACTCCCAACAAATGCTGATGAGTGACTGTGCCGTTTCCGGGGGTGGCGTGTCGGGAGATACCGCATGAAATTAGACAACATAAAGCTGGAGGTTCTACAGAAGGACGTGTCAATTGTGTACGATATATTAAAATTGTATTATTTCATAGAACTAAATCATGCTCAATTTCACAATCAAACATGCTGGATTCATTAACCAATCAGAAGTGTGCATGTTCATGTTTCACTGAGCATGTGATTAGTCACAATTACTGTAAATGGGAAAATAGGAAGTGTTAACGTCATTATCACTGTGAGATCTCAGTTATCACTGATTAGCATAATTGTACCTCCAATTAAAGGCCATAACACTCAATACCATGATGCTAAAGATAAAGAACAGCTTTGAAGGAACCTATAAAACAACTACACACACATAAATACGTGCATAAATCTCTTGAATAATCAGGCATGCCACCATTTCTGCTGTTCTGCATTCAAGACATGTAACCTGCTGGGCAATTTCCTTGAGAAAAATACAGGCCTTTTTATGCAACCCATTTCCAACCACAGAAACATGTCAACTCATGTCTCCACTGCCGCATACAATTAACTCTTATATTGAAAAGCCTATTACAAAACATTTGGCGCATAGAGGAAGTCTTTGCTCTGCTAAATCACTGCGTAAATAAAGTAAACAAATGTTAACGTCATCCTTGAGTTACAGTTTGGGATCATGATGATTGGCAGAAAGTGAGAGCGAGGACAGAAGTTGTACTGAGGATTTTGTGCATGTGGTTTGTTACTGTAGTGAAGATAAGCATCGTGACTTTGAGAAAAGGACGAGAAAATAAGTGTTTCTCTCTCCCACTGTTTTGTTTCTTAGGGGGTAGAACAATGGTATAGTCGGGTCCGTGTGTGTGTTTACGTGTGTGTTTGCGATAGTGACACTTAAGAGGGGGAACTACAGGGAGGAATCACGAGGAGAGGGGGGACACAGACAACTTCCAAGGGCAGGCAAGCTGTGAGAGATGTGATGGACGCCTGATGTAAGTGCGTCACATGATGGGAGTGTGTGTATGTGTGTGTGTGCGAGTGTGAGTAAATCTTAACTGGTGACAGAATCAGCACACAGGCTTTATGACCCTGCTCAGTGAGCTGGCCTCCTCCATCATCACCACCACCCTACAGCACCCAACACACACACACACACACACACACACACACACACACACACACACACACACACACACACACACACACACACACACACACACATTGTATGAGCCTTATTTTCCTTATTTTCATGCTTTCTCTCTTTCACTGTCTTTCAAGTAAATTCATGTGTGCTGTCAGCTTCACTATGTCCTTTTTTAATACCAAACAGAACATAAATAGTGGTTATTTTATCTGATTTCCAAACTATTACTTAACACTGAGAGTTAAAATAACTGGTAGTGGTTAAGAAAATCATAAAAATGCAGTGTCCCAGTCTTGTTGTATGTCATGGTTTTCTCCCTCCTCCAAAGTAGACTTACAAAAAATAAAAATAAAAACAAATAAATAAATCACAATGGAAAATGACTGCATGTGTTAAAAAATCTTGCAGCTGCATGCTACAAATGATCAGTCACCAAAAAACAAACAAACACTCTGGACATTGGCGCACATGCCACGCCACATTACCCTAGATTTTTTTATTATGATTATTTTTTGTTGCTCCTGGTTCATTTCATTGTCTTCTTTCTGCCCAAAACTCCTCTAATTATCCTCTTGTTTCATCTGAGCCCCCTCTAAAGAGTTTAAAGACATTAAACTGCTAAAAGCCAAGTTGGTGTGAAATATGTTCAATATGACGCCAGGCTGTTGACACTAAAATTTACACAAATGTCCATACTGACCATAGGCACATTTAAAGTCAGTGCAAAATGTGAATGAATCAATTGTGAGCCACAGTCACTAAGCAAACATATCAATCACCACAGTGTATGCTTGAGTAAAAGCAGGAATCATCATCCATCCAACCTTTTAGCTCTACTTTATCTTTGTCTTTAGCATTACCTACTCCCCTCCCCTTCCTCACACTCACTTTCCCCACCCCCTCCTCCATCCTCCTATCTCTGTTGCCATCGCTCACTCTCCTTACATTTCTTTCTGACTTCCATCCTAATTGAGTTGTGCATTGTCAGTCCAGCAGCCACTCTCAAAGCTCCCTTTCATGGCTTTGACCAAAGAGTGTATGTGTGAGTGATGTGTGTGATGTATGTCCAGCAGTCACTCATGTCCAAGTCCCCCTATGGAGCACTCATATATCAGCCACCAAGCCCTGCACAATATAATTGAATGAGCAGAGAGACTGGCTGACAAAGTGAGGGTTGAAAGAAAGAGAAAAATGCTGGGAGATGCCAAAATTAGCAACACAGGGACGCATTCAATTGACTGCATGTGACTAAAGGTATTTACACCTCCCACTCTTATCTCTTTATCTTTCTGTCATTGTAATCTTCAATATTCCACTAAAAAAATGCCCTGTTCTCTGTGAAATGATGTTGCTTTAGCTTTGCTGTCCTTGATCTACTCTTCAAAATACTATGAACCAGTGAAATATCATATACTATTTGTCATTACTCATTTTCTTTTTTTGACCCAGTGTCATTCTCTTTTCAGAAAATTTTTCTCTGTTTCTCTGTTCTGGGCTTACAGATAAACCCAGTGAATATAAAATAAGTTCCAGAGCTTGTCTCAGTCACTTAAGACACCTTATTCATTTTTGTTTTCTCAGAGAAAAACCTACACATACTATAAACTAACTCATATAACCTTAAGAATGAATTCCATGAATTCAAGGTGTAACATATACCAAATGGCAAGAATTTAATCGATATCTGCTGCTCACAGCAGTTAAGCTGTAGCAACAAGCTGCTGTTAGCAAGTAGCTCAGTTAGCCATGGAGCTAAGTGGCCAAACTAGCTGACAGTCAGTCTGCCTGCTCAGCAATCACAAATCACATGGGAGTAACTGCAACTGTCAAAGGCGCTCAGCTCAACTGGGCTCAGTAGCCCCCTCCTGTGAGAACAGCTGGACACCAGACTGTGAAATCAGCTTCTGCCAGTTTGAAGACAGGGGATTAACTACAGAGGTGATTTACAGCAGCTCTGATCAGGACTATGACTTTGGGAAAGAGAAAACATAGAAGGTTGGGGCATGGGCGCATGAAGTGGCAGAGGAGCATAACGTCGGGTGAGTTACGATGAATTTATGAAGCAATTCAGCTCATTTTACTTTAGTAAAAGAGAGAAACATGAATTCAGACAGTTTTATTTTTGCAAGAAGAAAAACACTTTTGGACATTTTGTGACATTTTGTACATTTAATTTGTTTACCTAGTGGACTAATTTGTGGAGTTGCTGCTTTTACATCCCCCAGCTGAAACTATGGAGGCTATCAAGTAGGTTACAAGAGAGGACGGACTGGGGTTAGTTGACTAGCATGCTAGCTCTCCAAATAAATATATTTGCTTTTAGCAGAGTAATGTACCACACAAAATCAAAATACTGAACCTACCACTAAAATGCAACATTTCACTTTACACAACCTTCGACATAACCTTTGAGCAAAAGCAAATAAAATGTAAGTGTAAATGCAGAAATATTTAAATACATGCATCTTTTAGAATGTCTGTGTTGCTACTCTCTCCGCATCTCTCATTTCCATTTTCCATCTGCTCAGTCAGTGTTGAGAAGCTGAAAAACTACCAGATCTTCTATGTTTTCTTTCTTCCTTCCTTCCTCTGTTTATTTGTTGGTTTGTTGTTGTCAATAAGTTAACAAACCGTTTTGCTGTGGCAGAGCTTGTGTGAAGCTTTGAGGATGTGTTTCATTGTGTTTTGGGTTTTTTACTGACAACATGTGTTTACACAGTGTGTCTGACACACACTATACAGTCTCCTTCAAGGACACCCTGGCTGTTCTGGGTTACTGGGTACTTTGAAAAGTGAAAAGCTTTTTTCACTGGATCCTGCATACTGACCGTACATGGGAAATGTACATCAGGTTGGAAGGACATAGATGTTAAATGAACACACACACACACACACACACACACACACACACACACACACACTGATGAATGGCATTGCTGAAAACTGATGCACTCATTACATGGGTTGCTAGTGTGTGCGTGTCAGCAAAGCAGTCAGAGCTGAGTTGCTAGTTTAAAAGCTGACGTGGGGCTATGGCCAGATGGATGGAAATAAATTAGCTAAAACAGAGGTCAGGAGAAGCCGAGTGTGGAGGGACGCTCGTTTACTGTGCCATCACCTTCAAACCTAAAGTTTTACACAGACAGACATAATAAGACACACAGCTAACTAAACCAAATGATTCAGAAATAATTTCACTTAAAACAACATTAAATGTCGAGATCACTGATCATCAGGTAAGTGGCTGATAGATACTGTAGATTGTTTTACAATATTTCATTTCATGTAGGAACAAAGGTCTACAGAAAGCAACTAATTGAACGTTTATACTGTACTGTATACAGTTTAGATTTGGCAAAGCTGAAAACACAAAGACCTCATTAACTCAATTTAATGGACATAGCTATACCAGATTTATGTAAGATGCACATCCACTTTGCAGCTTTATGCATCTGCTACTCAGTAATTAGCTGTGCTGACTCTCATCAACAGCTGCCCTTAAAATACTTCGCTGTTAAGATTTAAAATTAATCACTTATCACTTAGCTTCAAGGCTGCAATAACTTTGAACAATGGCAGTGCTTACTGTAGTAAGAGCTGCAACAAACAATTGTTTTCATAATCCATTAATCTGACAATAATTTGTTCAATTTATCCAAACATCAGATACCATCCATCAGTTTCCCAGTGCCTAAGTTGATGTTATTAAGTGTTTTGCTTGCCAGGCCAACAGTTAGAAACTCAAAGATACTCAGTTTACATTGATGTTAAGATAATAATAACAAATAATAATGTATTAAAAATGTTGCTCATAATAAAGCATACTGTGATTTATCCAAACTCGTATTATGAGCAGTTGGCTCGTAGCACTGGGCCCAATAATTGACAGAGAAATGTGTTTGTTTTGATATGAAACAAAACTTGACCTAAACTAAAGAAAATATTCCCAAATACACACACACACACACACACACACACGCACACACACACCTGTATTTAAAAACAACAAACAGATGCTTCTTTCCCAGCATGCAGCATTGACCTGTACCTGCTGTTACCGTGGTGATATGATTTATTAATCAGTCTGCTGTTTGATTGGCTTGATAAGGACAAATCTAATGAGGCACCTTTAGATAAGAGAGGTGGAAGTGATCTATCACTAACATTGCTTGCACAAAAATGTGTGCCTGCAGACATAGACACACATACACACACACACACACACATACACACACACACACACACACACACACACACCGTCACACATGCAATGCTGAGTTAAAATTCCCGTCCAACCATGCTGACCCTGAACATGGCCAAGGTGTTCCTGTTTCAGCTGTGGGGTCGCAGCAGGCGCCCCAGGTCTGTATCTACAACATGATCTGGCCCAGCCAGGGCAACGGTTTAGAATTATTAAACAGCAATGCTTGACTGAGGAAGACAGTGACCTGCATGGTATCAATACGATAAAACCCATTCATGAAGAACTTGCAAAAGATGACTTTCTTTCAAGCATTGCAGCCTGAATTCTGTTCAAAACTGTTCCACTGCACTGTATGATCACCGTGCTGTGATTCATTTTACTCCACATTTGCAATTTTTAATATTAAAATCAAGAATACTTTAATCCCATCAGTGTCATATAAAAGCACTGGAAAATACATAATCAGCTGATTTCATTTTCGAAGAAGCTGAAATAGGTCCACTCACAATAAGATCATATCATCTTTATGTGATATTCTACAAAAAGTATAACAATAATGATAATAATAATAATAATAATAATAATAATAATAATAATAATAATAATAATAATAATAATAATAATAATAATAATAGTACATTATCAATATTGTTTACTGGATTGGTACACTGACATAAAAAGAAATAAATGCAGAGATTGCAGATGAAAAATCTTTTCAATTTCTATTTCATTTTTGTGTTTGATTACAGAGTTTCAGGTCAATAAGGGTCAGTGGTGACTTTCAAACCACGTTACATTCTCCCTCATTGCCTTTTCTACTTGCCTCTTTGTAGTCTATCCACTTCTCCCTGTTTGAGATCACCAAACAGCAAAAGGGAAAAAAAAAACCCTCCATGCCACTCCTCATTCCGCTTTCTCTTACTTCTTTCTCACATACATAGGAGACATTCTCTCTGCCTCACACACATGCATAATACATACAGATACATTCACACACACAGCGGTACATGGATACACAAGCATACAAAGTGAATCCCCGTGCTGCCCTTTGAGTATCAAAAAGCCTGGGCAAAATGCTGATTTCAGCAAATGGCTGTTGAATCTTAATGTTTTGGGGGTTTTCTTCTCTCTTCTCCAGCGGCCAGAGAGACATGTTGGGATTTGACACAAATAAAAATAAAAACTAACCCATGACATGGTTTTGTTCACTCTCAGCCTCCCACTGCGGTTTGTGAGTGTGAATACATTCTTTGTTCCAGCCATTGACCAGCGAATTTTGGATGCATGTTTGTACACGTGCATCTCTCTATGTGACTTTACTGTGGGGGGTAAACGTGTGTGTGAGAGCATCATGTCTGTCTGGGATTTATTGTCAGTTCTTTTTCAAACTGGTCCCCAATTGAGAGGAGAAACACAGGAGGAGGAAGAGAGAAGACGAGAACAGCAGAGGACACATGAAAGGGCAGAAAGGAAACAGATACAAGGAAGAAAGAGAAGGAGGAAGCCAGGGAAGAGGGCAAAAAGAAACTGTGACATGCTGGAAAGTGACAGACAGACGGGTAAAGAAAGGGAGAAGGCAAGTGGCAGGTAGGGGGTGAACTGAAAGGGGGCAAAGGAAAAATATATATGGAGAGGAGAGGAGAGGAGAGGAGAGGAGAGGAGAGGAGAGGAGAGGAGGGGAGAGGAAGGAAAGGAAAGGAAAGGAAAGGAAAGGAAAGGAAAGGAAAGGAAAGGAAAGGAAAGGAAAGGAAAGGAAAGGAAAGTTAAAGAGCTGGAAGAGAAAACAAAACGGGGAAGAGACAAAAAACAAGATTGAGGACTGGAAAACAGAGTGCAGAATGAAAGATGAGTACAAACTTCAGCTCTGCTCCAGCACTGTCAGGACAGAAACTGTGTGTGTGTGTGTGTGTGTGTGTGTGTGTGTGTGTGTGTGTGTGTGTGTGTGTGTGTGTGTGTGTGTGTGTGTGACTGCCATGTGATCTAAGGTCTTCAATGTCACTACACTGCCTGTGCTGTGATAGCAACCCATTCATCATCTGAGCATCTGGTGCCCTTGCAACAACACACACACATGCACACACGCACACAATCGTGCATGCACGCAGACATACACACAAACATCAAGTACGTCCTGAATTTGTTATTTTTGCCTCTTTCATGGCCTCTATCCCCGCAACCTTTGTCTTGATCTATGTTTTTTTTTCTTTTTTTTTCTCTTCTTGTCTCTGCTTTTATTCTCTAATTTTTTAAGCTGTCCACACTCTTTTTCTACATCAAGCTCAACCTGTCCAAAATTGCCCATCCAGCCTTTCACTTCACCTCGCCTGCCTGCCTCTCACCTTCTCTTCATCAATAACCTTATGCAGAAAATGCGTTACCAGATAAATACATTCACACACCCTGACACAGATGCACACCTTCACCACGTAAATGTTGCACATTGGGAATAAGGAAAACCATTCAGCATGTTTGTTAAGCTGCTGGGAAATACAATACAAATACATATGTTTGGTTGACAAACATTGAATATAAACATTATCAAGCAAGATGGCCAAACCACAAGTGAGCATGATACCAGAAGTGAAACTCAGGAAAGTCCACACTGTTACAGACCACTAACAACGTGTGCTCAACTAAGCGGCACTAACTGACACATGCACCAATCTATGAATGAACTGAGAGAGAGTCATAAGACGTGAGCAAAAGGAGCCCTCAGTTGGTTCCACTGGGTTTGTTCTGATACCTCTACTGAGACTCCACTCCACTCCACTGAAAGTGACAGGCTGATTACTAAGTGTCAGCCCTGAGATGATGTAGCCACTTGCAGGAGGGCAAAACTGCATTCAGCCATTAACCAGCATGGCTTGATCCTACTATGGAAAGCATTATTATTATTATTATTATCATTATTATCATTATTATTATTATTATTATTATTATTATTATTATTATTATTATTATTATTATTATTATTATTATTATTATTTTATGGTGATTATTAATCTATAGAGCAATACAACTACATGACCAATACATATCATTTGGATTTTGAAATGATCACGTTGCATGGAATTACCCATTGTATTGTAGGAATGTGCTGCAGAACACCTAAATATATTTAATAGTGAACAGTGTTGTGTTTTGTTAAATAGGTGTGAAAGTCATTTGTCTTATTTAAAGATAAATATGAACACTGCAATAGAAATAAAGCATCTTTGCCTTTGCAGACTTGTTAGTGCTAGAATAAATAGGTTTTTAAGTAGATTCTCTCCTGTGTGTAGGTCAAAACCAAACACTCATTATACAATGCTAAGCATTCTTAATAAACCAGAGCCCCTTTCAAAACATTTAAGGCAAGTAAAACACTGGAGTGAACTTCTGAACCCAATGAAACAACTATAACACTTTTCTCATTCCTGCAAAATGTTTCTTCTTGAAGTATAAAATGTGTAGGAGATTAATAATGGAAATGGAAATTCATTGGTCTGTGTATGATTAAGGATGCAGCAACCCTACAATTTTAAAGACCTTTGAGCACCACCAATTGGAATGGAATAATTACATGCTCCTAATGTGCCATGTGGATGTATATAACAGCCACCTCTGTCCTTGTGCTAACCTGGTTTTATAGAAACACAATTCTATGAACAATTGTAACGGTTATGTCAGTTGTAGTATTGGTTACGTGGTTTTTACCACATGTTATTGATGACTGATGCAAGCATACAAACATGGACAGTACTGTTTATCACACCATGATACCTGCATTTTTTAACACAGTTTTATGAATTATTGGTATCACAATAATTATACTCACTTCATGTTCTAATGAAAACCGAATGTTACAACTTTAATCACAAATGAAAAATCCAGTAGGTTGGCACACTATCATATTTTAATTACACCATTAATTAAATGACATTTTTTTTTGAGTGGCAGTGAAAGAAGAATTTGTTGGGGTTACTTACTAATGTTTCTTTTGGAGATGAATTGGCATTGAATCATGGCAGAAAACATAGAAAGCCAGAGAGAAAAGACATTCTAAGACATTCCACCTATCAATGGAAAGTGAGACAGAGAAGATGTAGGCTGTCTTTCTTAAAACCACAGTTTTAAAGAAGAACAGAACCTCTTCAAAGACATATTTAGAAGGGTCCCTTCAGCCGGCAAGCCACTGAAGGGTTCAGCCTGCTGAACATGTTTGACTGACAGCAGAGCCAGCAGGGGTGTGGAGATACAACATAGAGAAACTCGCTCCAGTAAGTGTGGTATACATGACAAGCACAGACAGTGTAATGTAAGTAGTACTAAAGAAAAGACCACACCATTTTGCATCACATCTGTGTCATCTTGACATTTGCAGGCGAGTTAAGCTCTTCACCACCACAGACTGTGTTGACTTGCAAACTGGCCTGCAACATGACATCAGCTGGTGCTCTTACCCTCCTAAGTCAGTTCAATGTGCCGCGACAGGGGATATGTGTCCATGCGTACGGTTTTGGCCTTTTTGTGTGTGTCTGCCTGTCAGACTGTCAGTATGCAAAGAAGATGTCACG